>NC_090892.1:45843298-45893335 GCF_036669925.1 Montipora capricornis | reverse complement strand
TCACCTACCGTTTGGTGCAAGAGAAGAATTTGTCGTTTCATCAGGGGGGGGGACAAGATTTTGCCTGGATCATTGATCGCTGAAGAAATTCCGAACATTCCTGCTGGAATAAAAGTGATTGCAAATTAAGACGCAAACAATCAGGACTAGTTGGATCCACCTTGCACAAACAACAAACCATGTGTTTAAGACACGGAGTGCGGTTTCACATCGCACACGGTTTCATGCCTTCGAAACCGCTTCAAAATCGATGCTTTGTTTGGGATGTTTACACGGAACCTTTTTCCCCGCCCCGCCAAAATGAGAAAATCCAGGTCGTGATGGTAGAAACGAGCGCTGCACAACGAGCTAATTGAACAATTGCATTTCGCGCCAAAAGTCACCGTATCAAATCGATGCGTTTCGGCTGTTTACACGACAGAGAAACCGCATCGTTTTGAAAACGCCCCACTTTTGGCAGTGGGTTTTTAATCGACAAAACGGTTTCGGACAACATAGTCTCGATCGAAGTGGCGGGTAAACGGAAAGGCGTAAACGCATCGTGAACCCGGCGTTCGTGTAAACGCTGCCCCCCCGGACGCTGCCTTATTCACAGCTCGGCGGGATCATTCCTTTTCCTTTTTTTTTTTTTCATCTGAACAACTTTGAATTAACGCATTGCTTGAGTGTTTATTTGAAGTGTTGTTCATTGCCGTTGACTCAAAAATTCACTTGCAAAACGTTTGTTCTCTTTCCTATCACAGTTGTACAGTCGATCTTGCAAAGAAGTAAAATTGTCATCCAATCAACCCTTCATCACGGATTTATTAGCGAAGTTAAAAAAAAATCGCAAAACGCATATTAAGATACATAATATAATTTAAATATTCCCCTGGTAGTGATTTAATGGAAATACTCCCTGGAAAAAAAACGACTTCAACCCTCCAACCGTTTCACATGATCATGTGGCATTACTTTTTTCTGTTTGTTACGTCGCAAAGCCATTGGCCTTGGCCAGGCCAGCTGAACTGGATTAACAAAATCGTCTTTGGTCGGCGTCCGAAGAGTGAATTTGACTTTCAAAATTTCACGTACTTTCGACGAATTCATCTCTAGCTTTCGTGCTTTTGTCTAGTCACAACCTCGAGGATTACTAGAAAGACCTTATCAATGAAAGCTACCGAAAGAGCGCACAAACTAGGCCATAACCAAAACTAGAGAAACCTGAAGAAACGCTTACTGCCAAACGAGAAGTGGGAATTTAAAGAGGAAATATGATTAATTGGCCTTGCAGCCCCTGTGAAATATCCAATGTGCTGGAAAGATGGTGTCTGACAAAATATTACTTGATAGGTTTTGGAGAATCGGGAAAATTGATTTGTTTAAATTCCGTTTTGTTTTCTGCATAGGCTAACGAGAAACGTGTCTGTCGCGAAACATGTTTATTTTTCTTCATCAAAAGTGCGCGAAAATTATTCCCTCTTAACCATACAAAATGGTGTGGTTATAGGTGTCCAAATAACTTACCCAGAACTCAATTGGCTGGTTAGGAAGTGTTGCTTGAATTTTTTTACTTTTGTGAGTTGTCTTCCTGTTCTCGGTTTATTCTCTGAGAAGAGGAAAAGAAGGGAAAAAAATAACTTTTCCGGTTAGTAAAAATGCCGCCGCAAACATGTTTCCATGTTGGCCTAACCCGTAAACCAATTATATATTAAGCCAAGTCGTGACTTCAGTATCAACTTACCTTCTACCGTCCCGTGGCACCCGGACAAACGCGGTCTGTCGGCTGGTTCTAAAAAAAACGTGATGCTAGTGTCTATTCTAGAAATCCGCTTGAATGAAACAAAAATACATTCATGAGAATTTTTTTTTATGGTCTGTGGTCACCGGCAAAAGTAATAATAACTAATATATAATAAACATTTAAAAAGTCGTTTTTTTAGATTTTTTTTTTATTAAGACAGAACTAGAAGAATGCTCACTCCATTCTTACTTCGTTGTGGTGACAAATGGAGTTGTGGTACCGCGAATTCTCTTCAGGTAATTTATGCATGGCCGTATCCATGGTCCATTCTCCGGAATGGTCGGTTAACATTGGATGGGGGATACAATCCTTCCTTTTATTAACGGACTCTAACATGCTGGTTCGTTGTCCAAAACACGGATATCTTCTAGTTACTGGTTTGACTCGTTTCTGTAGACATGTTTGAATCCCCCTAAACCCGTTGAGAGCCAACAAAATTCAAGCACAAAAGCTCGGCTTTTGTCACGGAGATGGGAAAATTTATGGATTCCCATACCCTCTTCTTTTTGTTTGGAGGTCTGACCCAGGGCTGGCGTGTGTTGATTGATTGCACTTATACTTGGGTAACTATGACATTCAATTATGACGCATAAATGAACTTTCAGCCTTCTTTGGACCAATCAATGACGAGCTTCCAGTTTGTTGTCGCAATTATGCAAAGTCACGGATCTGTTAACCCGTCTTTGCATTCAATAGAAATGAAATAACAATAATTTCACTCTTCATTAATCCAAATTAACCTCAGGTTCAAGTAAGTGGAATTTGAAAAAAACCCCAAGATGTCACGTACAGCAGGCGCTTGAGAGGTTGTGAATAATAATTAAATTTCTGTTACTGACTACTAACACGTCTGGTTAGTGGGACGAGTAAAATCGTCTGGCGTTAGACAGAGTAAAACCAGAGACAAATGGTCACAAATCGTGCGAATAGGCTGCTGTCATGCGCAAAATCATGACAAATTTGTTGTCCCATTTGCAGACATCGCGAAGCGGCAAGTGTCAACATGGGTTAGAATTTCTGTCACGAACCAGGCAGCCGAATTGTTTCACGGGTCCAAATATTTTGCATAAAAATTGATCTTGCTGAATCGAAAGATTCCCAAGCTTCAACCATGTGAAGCTATATAGATTGTTGGCAACATCAGTCTGAGTGGGAGAAGCTCGCGCGCGAATAACGCGCGCGACGTTGCTATGGATTACTTATGTTGTCGGCTTCTCCATTTCTGACAGATATTCTGAGCTAAGGGAATTAAAGATTTTGAAAACATTAAGCTCTTATTTCGCCTATTCTGAATCCTTCAACGCGGAAATGAGTAGGTTAGAGCTGTACCTAATATTTAGGCAATTTTCAGTATTTACTATGATTTCAAATCTTAATAAATCAACATAGTGTAGATTACATTGTGACATTGTGGCTTTGAAGTGAATTAGTCCAGTGGGTTTGTCACAAATGCCAATGAACACAACTTGAAAGCCTTAACCGGGTCGCGTTTCATAAACGGCCTACCATTCGCACACTGTGTGGATATAAAACAATTAACACTGTGTAGTTGTAAGCTTGTTTAAACTTACCGTTCATTTTTTCATAATGAATGTACTGAAGCTTACCAACTATATGCCATGATAGACTCTAGCTTAATTATATTATTTAGAGATGGAAATGATAGGGGTCAATATTCACCAGCAGATCTTGAAGTGGAATTTCGGCAGTGCTCGATCGGTAACTTGCACAACGAGCTGTCGCGATCTATCCTTCGATAACTGGGTGGCTTCGGATGCAGCATGCCTTCCTTAACTGCAGCCAGCTTTCTCCTTGGAGGTGAGTAGCCGTAATCTGTCCCATGTGTCGCGGTCGTAAGGCGTCGTGTTGACTGAACCGCACGCCTTGACGGTCGTAGAGACGGCTGCTTTGAGCAAGTTGAAGATGACGCGACATTCTGGTTGGAGTGGCCTTAGGCTTGTCCGGTTGGCTCGAATATTGTTCTCGCAATGTTTTAAAATTCAGTGAGCAATTTTCTTTCGCTCAGCAGATAAACGCGGTTTGCATATGAGGAGACTGGCACTAGCGACTTTTGTCCAGGGAAAAGGAGCATATTTAATACACAGGGCAACATCTAACCTTTAGCTTCTCTCAACGATGACCAGAAGATTCAATAGCACATTTCAAAGGGAGTGGCAGATGAGTTCCCTGATAAAAACCAATATCTTTGCTCTTGTCCTGACATCGAGATGAGGGGGAAAAGGTGGCATTATTGCGCAAAATGACATGATTTGCGGAATGTTCTCTAAATTTCTAAGTTTACAGCCAACTTCACTCGAAAAACGCTAACGTGCAGGTTTTTGTCAAGAAATGTTAGCACCGTCTGCCATTGCTCTCAGCGAGAAAAGCAATTGAGTTTCAGTTTACCCTACTAGCTCGAATTTTGTAAACGTTATTGTCACCCTTAACCTCGGCAAGAAACGCAAATTCTTAGTAGACGTCGCAACTGCAGTTCATATATTTTTTTGTTACTAAAATCCCGTGAATTTTTTTTTTGTCAAAGTCAGGTATCACTCGGCACTAACAGTAACAACTTTGTTGCCACGGAAACGTCTCACACTTCGGGCAGTTCATTTTCAAGCAATTGTATCATTGCAAATTACCTTTCCTGCACGGTGTTGAATGGCGAGAATGATCCTGCGTCAACTTTCTAAGCACCTCATCCATGTCCATTCGTCTTAAAGTTGGTAGACATGGATTGTACAATACTTCTTTTACGGCAGTTAACCTGCGCGTCGAACCAAAAACCAAAGGTGTGCTCGGGACATTGCGAGTATATTCCTCTCTGGAATTTACGTTCAAGGTTTTTCTTCCCACAATGCATGGCTTTGCCCATAGAGTGTAATATTTTGAAGGCATTAGTTCGATTGAAATCCTTCTCTTTGCAGTACGCTATAAAACTAAGCTGATTGTTTTCCGGTCTTGATATGCTAGAATAGAAGGAAATTTCAGCTGTTTTTATACCAGTTATTAATAATACATGCAGTCGCAGTTGTTTGCCTCGGGCAATCTGTCTAACCTACGGGGATTTTGTTTGCAAATTTGGGCAAAGTTTCATTGTAGCTATCTCGCTCACGATGTGAGATTCTTCTGTTGTTTTCTTAGTTTTTTTTTCTTCCTGTGAAAAGTTGTTAGAAGGCGCACTGCCTTCAAGAATGATGGAATTGTTTCGATCCCGATTGAAACAGCTAGGACGGCGCATGACAGATTGTAGGGTATTAAAAACTGAAAAAAGGCATTTGTGTCAGGAGATCTCATTATCAACCATGGTTGTTGTGTGTGCTGGTTACCAGCCGTCTCCCTTTCCAATCCCATCAGAGTCACTAGAGCTGCGAGATTTTGTCACGCAACAAAGCTTAATGTTGCGTCACTAAATGAGTATTAGATCAGTTTATACCAGTCTACTTTTCCGTTTATATCAATGAAAGGAAGACTTTCTTAGCAGGAACATGCATATCTTGTAGAAAGGAAAATCGATTCTGAATCTTATTGAATCTCCCGAGTTCAAGTGTCCAGGGATAAATAAAATGGACTCCATACTTGAATGAAACAAGAGGCATATAATTCCTTGACGAAGATGGTGCAAATTTCTCGACTGCAAAAAAATTCGCTGAAAGAGAAACGATTCGCCCTATGATAATTCAGGAAGTAAAATTATTCAACGAATAGGGAAAAACCCAACGAAAAGAAAATGATCTCCTCTTGCCACATAGGGACACTGTTCCCGTTTTCAACTTCCACAGTTTCATCCCCAGAACCCGATGGTATATTGTAGGCAATTAACTAAAACTGTAAGAAGTTTTAATACTGAGTCCTGAAACCATTAGGAAGTGCTAACCATCAGGGAACTTGGTCATGCGCAGTTTGTCGGCGCGAAGAGAAAAGAGCAACGGGCCATAAAACCCGGTAATCATTGCTCGTATCTTTTCCATTTCACCAATCAAAATTTGTGAAATCATAAACAGTCAAAACGTTGGGGAAGAGAATATTAAACAAACATGGAACATCCAGTCGTTAGTGGCTCTCGTGACAACAACGTTATTGCATGGAAAAGGACCAGAAAAAGAAAAGAAAAAAAGGGAGCAATCGAGTAGCTTGCAAAGTAGGGGTATTTTGGTAAGAATTATCGGTCGACATCTTGGATAACGAGACTAACAGAGGACTGGGACGAGTAAAAAAATTGCAAACAGGGAGAGGATGGCAGTATGAAATGAAATGGTGGTGGGGGATGAGGAAGGGAAGAGAAATCGTCCCAATCCTCTACCGGCCGTATGCTTTCAAAATGTCGGCTCATTACGATTACGCCGGAACGTTGGACCTTGCACAAGCGCCGCATTCCATTTCCGAGTCTGCCTCCTCTTGAAAGCGAGTCTGCAGGCGAACTTTTTCTTATGAAAATTAGTTTTTATTCATAATGTAAAGTAGGACTAATTACCATCACACAAACTTCGCGCTTTGACTCGCTTTGAAGAGAAAGCAGACATTAACTCGGGAATGGCCTATTTACACCGCTATTCCACTCGTTACAAACTACAATTTGAGTACGAGTGGCCTTCCTGTGGTAAGGCCCCACCCTACCCCTTTGAGGTGAGAGCAAGGTACCAAAATATTTCCGGAGGGCAAACCGAAAAAACTCGTTCTCTTTAACTTTAATTGGTTTCTATTTAACGCACGAGTAAAATTTTAACAGGTCAAATCCTTCATATATATTTTTCAAAAGCACCACTGAATTAAAGTTTATCATTTGATATTGCTTTGACAGTAAAGGTCATTCACACCTGCTACATCATTTACGCAAGTCATCTTCATGTATTTAAGCTAGGAAGTTTTCTCTCCTCTCCTTTTTTCCCTTAAATCACGAAGACTAACTGAAACACCGGGTTAAGCTTATTACCTGTAAATGTATTATATAAGTCTTACAAGTGTTAAAAACAATAAAACCGAAACTTCTCATAAATTTATCAGTAAATCTGGATAGTCAACTTGACTGCTTCGCTCACAAAGCAACAAGTAAAACAGACTGGATACAGTCCAATAGTAACTTGACAGCCCATCACGTGACCTTTCCTTCTCTTGACCCTGATCACGTGTTGCTGCTGTTCGCATTGCTCAGCTCGATCTCGTACTTCAGAAATTTGGTAGTTCAAAGTCGATCGACCAATGATGATGAGTTAACGCTCGCAACGCTAGCTTCTCAATCTCCCTAATTACTGTGTTTTAAACCCCAACGACGCAGCACCGCCATTTCCTTACATTCCACCGTTAGTTATTCATACCCCACATGATCCCAAAGGTCTGCTGTTATGAGAGCGGTGATTTAACTATTATGAACACGTGACCATTCCTTTGCTTTTGCCATGTGATTGTCATGTGCTCTTGTACATGACTGCGCTATTCTCGGTTCGAGGAGACAGCACCATACATTACTTCAAATAAGTACTTTGGCTTCGGCGACGTTCGGTTTAAGCGACTGTGATTTTAAATCACAATAGGTTGAGTCACAGCTCGTTACATCTGCCTCCGTTGTATTTACTTTCATAAGTAACAGCAAAACTAGTAAAACGCACTTAAAATTATTGCACAAGGAAAACTTTTTTAAAGCCAGTAGAATCATCAGCCGAAGTAAATGAAGAGATTTTGACCGACGATTTTTCAACCATTAAATATGTGATGAACAACATCATATTCTGACTGTTGTGATTGCTGTTGCTGTCCTGGGGACCACTCTCTTCGTCCGTACTGATCCACTCGCTCTCTGGAGCGCGGCGGTCCCCGGGGAGAGTTACTGCTGGCACCAGATGCCTGCATTCCGTACTGAACAAGTTCGTTACCTGTAAGATAATAAGAGTCGCCTTAATAACGCAAAAAGAAAAAGCAGGCTAGCCTGTATCTTGGTTGGCTGGTGCCCTCTTGTAATCGAGTTATTAAAGGACATGATGTTCTTCACTCTGTACCTTGAGAGGTGTTGGCAGCACCAGGAAGCGGACTCGCTGCAGCACGGTCTGCTAGAACATCAAGTGGATCCTAGAATATCATGCCAAAGAAAAATTAATAATCTCCACAAATATTGTGATCAAAAATCAATTGACGCACGTTCGTACATGGCTAACCTGGGTTGGATGACCACCTTCGTGCCCAAACACATCATAAAATAAGCTGTTGTCCAGCATTAAAGGGTGATTTGCCAGTTGATACTGAATGTTATCAAGATTGCTTGAAATAAAATCTACTTGGTCACCGATAAAATTCCTGAAGAAAGACAAAAGAAGTGAGGAATTGTTAGTCTAGTTTGCAAAAATGCCATGTTAAAGTACCCAGAAAAGGTTGCTTAGGGTTAGTCTTCACTCCAAAGGAGATTGAAGTGTAATATGGGTAATATTGGTAATATTTCCACTATTTGCAAGAAATACATCCACATGAGAACTAACAGAAAATAAACTGAAAAATCTGGCCACTCACTATTGCCCATAAAGCTCAATATTATTTTGGTTTTTGATTCACAACAACGTACAACCAGTAATGATAAAGACCTTTGCAGATTTTATCCCACTCAATACACCTTATTCCAAAATGGCCGCCATTTTAGTATTCTTTTGTATCCATGCAAATTGGCCCTTATGGCCTCGCTTTCAAAGGTTAAATATTCTTTTGAATTTTACGTTTGAAAGCGAGGCCATAAGGGCCAATTTGCATGGAAACAAAAGAATACTAAAATGGGAGCCATTTTGGAATAAGGTGTATGGCTGTTAAAATGAATTGTGACTGGTAGTTTCCAGATATTTAGTGCAATGAAAACACAAGGTAAAAGGCAACATGGATTAATCATTTTCCAGTCTATCACAACGCTCAGATGTTATGTACAAACAATCTCACAGCTGATTTCGTTGTAACCAATGAAACCCAGAAATACAAAATAAGCTTCAATTAATTGGTCATTTTTACAACAAAATTAAATGGGCTCTAAATTATCTTCAGCTCACTGACATGGCTATCTTCCTCAAAAAGCCTTGACATTAAAGAGACTCAAATAGGCCTAATAAAGTACAGTAACCTAATAACGATCTACTTCTGAATTAAATGATTATTTTCTTGTTATTATTAATTTTTAACTATCTGCCTTCAGCACCACAAACTGAATCATTTATCATGATACCCTTGTAATGGTAATGATAGATAACTCTAGTGGTTTGTGTGACATTACCTTTCTACCATATCATCTTCAGAAAGTTTCCCAAAGATATCTACACTGGGGTTTTGGCTGACGGAACAAAGATTTAAATGTGATAAGCCACTTGCTATCCATCAAGTGTTCGTAACAAGGAGAGAATGAAAAATATATACACGTGTAAACAATGATCATGAAGAAAAATTATGCACTAGTCTATGTGTTATGCAAGGATGGTACAAAAGTGGCACGGCAAAGGTCCTCTAATATTGCATAAATAATGAAAGCTGGATGACAAAATAAAATCACAACTAACAGCACTGCATACAGTAGTAATAATCAATGCATTAAAATAAAAAACTTATAGTGTGAATGTGACGAGATCTTAAATTTTTAAATTTAGCCAACTCGACTAATCATGTGCCACAAAAGACTTGTGTGCGTCCAAACCACAAATAATTAATGTGTCTAACTAACTAAGATGTTTAGTAGGATATCAGAATGTACGTAGATGACTGTATAGCTCACAAATACAAACTTCCTACAGAGCCATTGATTTGGTTTATTTATCACTGCAGTGAATCTCTGGAGTAATAAATAGCTTTTCAATGGTCAGAGGACACTACCTCTCTGCAAGTTCTTCCTGAGATAGACCACGCCTCATAGGGGCATTTCTTATAGTATGATGCTCATCGTACGATTGAGGCTCTATGATGTGCGTCGGGTGTACAATGGGCGTCTGGTTCTGTTCCTCTGGGAAAGTAACTACTCCTGTTGATACACAAGGTTGTACAACTGAAGCTTGCGGGTAAGATGATGCTGGAATATCAAGAGAAAAAGAAAAAAGAAGAGATTTTAAAAGATGTAAATTACAGTGAGCAATACAACATATACCTTCAGTCTTCCTTGAAAGGATAATATGTCTCGATAAGATTTATAAAAGCATAATAATGGCAACTTTATTCTTTATATGTAAAAGAAATATTTTAATTTTTGTCTGTGTCAATTAGCATTTAACAGGTAGATGTTCAAGTACCTGGGATATCAGCAAGAAAAATCTAAATAATTTGGATCACTAAAGGCGACACTGAGTGAACTTAGATGACTCTTGTTAATTCAAAAGCAATCAGACTGGATTGAGTGTCAAGACATTCACTTTTTAAAAAAAGTATTTACCAATAATAATAATAGTCCTGACTGGATTAGGCTCATAATTTGCTACGATATTGGACTTATGTTTGAGAAAATGGAGTTTGGTCAACACTACCTGATGATGTGGATACTGGACTAGACACAATAGGCTGTGATGTAGAAGGACCTGAATCCTCAGGGAATCTAATAACTGGTCTAGCATGTGATATTGTATCATCATCTAATGAAGTTATTAGTGGTCCACTTGTGGCTGTAACAAACAAAGAAAATTGAAATGCTTTCAAACTCCACAATAATCACAAATGACTGTCACTTTTAATAATAATTTTCATGTCATTATGGAGTTCTAGTCTGGTGTGAATTGAACTGGCTAGTTCAGTCCTCTTTGTCAGCTTTGAATATGTTAAGTCATTTTTTTCTACCAACGTTTTCTACCATAATAAGCATGAGCTGTTGTTTTGACCCTACAGTCGGTATTGCTCAACGTCTGCAAACATAAAGGCACCCTTCAATCCAAAGACCCAATAAAAATGGACTCCAGTTTCTATTTCACCAAGATGTCGTAAATAAATTTCGCTCTGTAGTATCATTGATAACAATAACATTGTTAAACTGCATATTGTGTAATTATACGCATCATGCTGTCACTTACAAGGCAAACTTGTAGCGGGAACATTTGATATGTCAGAAATTGTGAGAGTCTGTGTACTAGGCTGAAAAGAACAAAAATAACAATGACGAGTGATTGATTTTCAATGAACTTGGCAAAATACTTTTAAAGCTTCATAACTTGCACTCACTCTCTGAGAAGAATAGCTTGGTGGAGGTTGTCCACTGCTGGGACCAGAACCATCTCTGTAGTCATACCGCTCCCTTTTGGCGGATGGTTCTTCTGTACTGTCCTGGAGCATCAACCTAAAAAGAGGAGTGATGTTTGATGATTAAATTCTACATAAAAACTAACACATCGGATCAACATGATTTTAGAAAGATAAAATTATACTCTGCTCCTTATTCACTGGATCTGCTTCAAAATACTGTCCTCTCACAAATGCAGTACAATACGAGTTTTGTGGAAACACCGACATCACTAGCAGATCTTCATCTTGCCACCTGTACAATGATGACAATAATAATACTATCACATTATTATGGCATGCTCGCCGCATTCATCACCAACCTCTTTCTATTCTGCACCAGCTTGTCATTTTGATAGATTAGCCGCATGAGATACTGGAAGAGCTGTGAAAAAAGAGCAGGCTGAGATATGCACTACACTTTCCCAATAAGCTGTTGTATAATCACTGATTATAACTGATAACTTCATTCATTTTATGACTCAAGCAGTGTACTGGAGATTTATTCTACATGTCAAAAGTCATAAAAATCATTCCCCATTTTCACACTCCCTTTAAAAAGGTGTTGTCACTGTACACTACAGGCTGTCATATTTAAAATTATAGGAATTTATTAATATTAATCTCATGAAGAGACTGTAAGCAGAAGGTAACCTGAAAAGGTAATTTATGCCAAAAATTATGGTTTGGCGACTAAATTCTGTGGCATACTCTGTCCAAAACCAATTTAACTTTATCATTTGATACAATAACTTGACACATTTTGCTCTGGAAAAAGCCCAACAGTCTTATTCATTACAGGGTGATCCCTTGATTATTGACGGGTGGCTCAACCACCCAAGTCTGTCTCATGGGCACCACACATTATCTTAAAAATACAGACTGAACTTACTTTGTTCACAATCTGCTGTTGTCTTTGATGTTTTTGTCTTAACTCAACCAGTTCATTCCACAGAGTAACATTTTCCCTGTCAGGGAGAAAACGTGGTGAGTCACAGGAAAAGGCAACATAACATGGCTAAAACAAACCAGACTCTTTCTTCTCTATCATGGTAAATTTATTTTGACAATTTATTATTAACCTTTTGATCTGGTCAAGTTTCATCGTCATTTCGTCCTGTTTTCCTTTCATGTCTTGCACATCGTTCAACACCTTGGATACATCTTCAGTCTTTAATTTCTTCTCCTCTGGTGCAGCCTAAAACAGATAAAATGTTTTAAACACTGCATTTCATTGAAAACATTTGACTCAGATAAAAATATTCAACAAAGTTGGCCAACTACAACAATCAAGTAAAATTTTCCTTTTAGTTGGAGATTTTGGTGGAATGTTTAAGCTTTCAAAACATTTTGGTGACTATTCATTTAGAAACACCAAAATGAACTCATTTACATGTACCATTAATTCCATTTGCACCAAATTTATTTTTAAATTCACTTTAAAATTGCCACAAACCATTGCAGTTTTTTTACACCCAATAATAACACATACCTTTCTCTTGACATTCTCAAGTAATTCAGGATGATATCTGTTGAAGTTTCCGTTAAAAAACTCCCACTCGTCTTTCTCTGATCTCAGGCCACCTTGCTCAGCACCAATTACTTTACGGAAGCCATCTAATAAATTTCATTTGAAGAAGGATGTAGTTATAGATTTGTAAATTCAGATTATTTTGAGTTCATTTTAGTCTATTTTCATTGAAAGCCTTGGTGCAAACACTTTCTTCTCTAGATGTAAATATTATTAGTTTACATAAGGAAAATACAACTTTAGATAACTATTAATAATTTCCCACTTGGATTCCTGTTAAAAAATGGTGCTGAAATGAATGAAGAGGTCATAGTTGCACCAATAAATCACTCATTGCAAGTTAAAAAAAGTTGTGATGCCACCATTGTGTTCCTAAACCCATTGACTCCAAAGGAGGCCTAGGACACCCCCAGTTGACGAGAAAAAATTAATTGTCTGACGTGAGACAGTGGCTCAGTTGGTTGAGCACTGTCTGGACTGCCATGCAGGAGGTTTTGAGTTTGACTCCAATCAGACCAATACTCAGGGTCTTAAAATGACTGAGGAGAAAGTGCTGCCTTTGAAATGACACCTGCAAATGGTTAGACTTTCAAGTCTTCTCCGATAAGGACAAAACACCATAGACCCCATCTCACAAATATCTTTGATGTTCAAAAGTTTCCTGTGGGACGTTAAAGAACCCACACACTATTCATGAAGAGTAGGGAATGAGGTTCCTGGTGTTGTGGCTGTCCTTTGTGAGCATGTTCTCTGATGTCTCAAAAAGGCTTGTGGTGTGTGATGCCACCTAAGCAAAAACAGCCATAAGTCAAAAAGGACTTTGACGAGCGCTGGAAAATGTAGATGCAGATGTAGATGTAAAATCTGTCAAGTCTCACTCCCAGGAGTCAATGGGTTGAGTGATTGCATACACTGGTGTTCCATTTTTTTTGAGGGAGTGACCCTAATCTAAAATGCTTAGAAAAGACCCAAAAGGGCATTTCTTAAAAGTGAAACCCAGAGGGAGGTGAAAGAAAGAGGAACTTACATAGAGGGAAGGGAGAATTTGGTTCTCCCTAATAAGGAGGGCATCAGAAACTTCCCCCTGGATGGTTATGTGCAGAACATGCTGAGAGAAGGGAGGGGTTCAAACTAGAAAGTTTAAGAGAGAATCAATAGGGAAGGGTTTGCCTTTAAAACACCCTAGCATGAGAAGGAATTATCTTGGCACATCATTTATAAATAACCACTGACAAGGGCAATGAAATTTGAGGAAATTTAATCAGAATTTCAATAAGTAATAGTAACATGATCATTTGAAATTTTATAGCAGTATACACTGTACAATTTGATTTGATTGATTTAATTTGGTGTCAGAAGACCTTTGTTCATATTTCACTTATTGACTAATGCAATAATTACATTTAAAAATGCATTCATTGCATTTAAAACTATTTGATGTACTGGACCCATTTGCATCATTTAATCAATCATCCCAAAATGCATAGACATAAAGAATGCTTAAATAATTTGTTTTCTCTATTTGTGCATTCAAGCATTTTTAACTTTCAAGAGCTTTGTCTTAATCCAGAGTATATTAATAATGGCAATGGTCACGACAAGCTTTTTTTTTTTTAACTGCTGAACTCTTTAATTTACCACAAAGTTCATCCCAAAAATAGCAACCAATGGCAATTATGCACAACTAGCTATTATTAGTGCCTAAATCAACCATTGCATGCTGCTATTCAATTAATAGGTTGCTTCTACTTTACAGGGAAGCACTGTTCTCAGGGCTGAAAAACAATCACGCTATCAAAACTTTGCTTTATTCTGAATGAATGTCTGAATATTTGGCCTTGACTACAGTATTTATCAAGGACTGACTCTAGCTTTGAAATCCAGTGTTTCACTGTTACCCAAGAGGTTAAGTAATTTTTAGTCTTTTGGAGGCTTGATTCAATTGAAATGCTTGAGATTGCCAACAAAATTCTGTAATAAAGGTTTGGAAGTAATCCATGTCCTCAGGTGATGGTTGAGCAAAAAGAGTGTTGATCAAACGTGCTCGCAATGAAATATGATATATTTGTACATTCATTCTGACTAAAGTTTTGGTGCTGCCTTACAGAATTTTAACAATGTATACAGACTCAGATTCTTTCAGAAGCTTTTATACTAAGAATTCTCTGAAGGAAGTCTTGATTTTTAAATTCATTTCAAGCTTTGAACTGTTCCCAAGAGCAGGTAATCCACATGAACCCAATGATCTTTTCTCTGGAAATTACGATTTGGGACTTGAAGCATACGATAAGGTACATGTGATGACTCTTTAAGAACCTTTCTTCTTTCCTCCAAATAATGTCGCTGTTCATTAGTATATATATTGCACCTCAAAAGCATAAAGTCAACACTTCCACTGAGGATATACTAGAGAACATTCTAAACAGTCAACTTCTCATCCTACGCATTGCAGCGAATTTCCCATTTGGTAAGTAACACACATAATCAATTTCAGCCATAGTGTAACACGAGTTTTACAAGTATATTACTCATCTACACATGTACATGTATTATAAACGCTTTCAGATAGTATTTGAAATCTAACATCGAAAAGCAAAGCCACACCACCAGCTTTAGTAAATCGTGCAAGACTGAAAGCATGGAAAGGAAAAAATCGCCTACCACTAGCAACATTATGCATGAAAAAGGTATGGGCAAACAGTTTGAACAAACGTTGTACGCATTGCAAACATTCTTTGGCAAGACGTTATTATTTTCTTTACCAAGTAAATCAAAAGAAGACCGTAAACCTTCGGGTCAATGTTTCATTTCAAAATGGCCACGTCCAACGAGGATGGGAAATTCGAATTTTCAGTTTACAACGTCCTCTGGATCAAGAAGATCGAGCATTACTCATTATAATTAGCTCTCGCGTCTGCTATCATCACAAAAAAAAATGTCAAATTTATAGACAGTGCACTTGTTGATTGTTTCAGAAAATGTACTCACACATATTCAGCTGACGAACGAAGCTTGCAAAGTTGTTATGCTTGAAATACTTTGGAAGTATTTCGCGTGCAAAAGTGGCTTGGTCGTGCACGAGGAATCCCGATCCATTCTGCAAATATACCGAAATCTTTTTAATTTACGGGTGAATATCAAAAATATAAATAAAGAATGCAACACCCAAGAATCCATCAAGAAGTAGACGTGATTTGCAAAGTCTAAAACAATAGATGTATCTAGTTCCGTAAACCCTTGCCTTGTTCCATGAAATGTGATCATCGTATTGCGGGTCTTCAACCAGCTTCCAAAGTTTGACCAGAAAAGCAGGCACGTTGGAATGAATGCTACTCGAATCTGCGTCTCCTGTCCTCATCGGCATACTTTGTTAAAGACCACCTTAAACAAATAATCTTTCTCACGAAGTTTGCGTGTGTGTGGTTCGAGAAGTGCGGAAGGGACACCAAGCGATTCACACAACAGCCATATTTACCCGCTAGTTTGAAAGAGGGGTTTATATATACGCTTTGCTTAGGACTGGCACTAGTTTACAAGGGCGTCGTAGAATCAAGAAATAGTAAACAAGTGATAGTCGAGAAGACTTGATTGTTGACTTTTCTATATTTAGTCATCGGAATTTCAATGACCTACCTATCCCCTAAAAGGTGCTTTTCAGCTTAGCTCTGAAGTCGACAGGTGGTGACCTAAGCGGTTACCTCGCTGACGTCATTCAGGGCCCGTCTCCAGGGAGCACTGAACAAACACTCGGTTCCAGAACTTTCGCAAATGCTCGCGTTCACCAACCGACATACCGTTGATGGTTCTAGAGAACTTGGATTGTAATCATAAACTTTGAACATGGTGACAAAGAGATCGTAAACATGGATGTATTTCGTTTTTTTTTTGGTAAAAAAGAAACATTGGAGGCTCTTCAGGGAATCTCCGCAGACAGTTTATTAAAACTAACGACAGGAATCTTCCGCCCACACGAAACAATACTCGGGACTCAAGAATTGTAAATTGTCCGTGAAGATAGAAGTTTAAAATTTAAAATGTACAGAGTTCTCATGTTCATAGAGTCAAACTCATAACTGGTTGACCAGAAATCTTTTTTTAGATAGTATTTCTTTTTGTATAACAAGAGCCAAATTTATCAGCCCGCTGATTCCAAAAATAAACTTTCTCATAAAAAATTAGTTTCGTTGCCACTTTTGATGCAATGTCAAATTCTCTTTGTTCAACCGGAAATAGATGAACCTACCATAACTGTAGCAAGTACATAAAAGTCACGCAAACCAGCTGTTCTAGATTATTCGACGCGATGGCAGACGTGCGTTTTCAACATAAGAATATTCTGGAGAATAGAATGACGTATGGACCATCTAGATGGTTCTAAAACGATATAATACGATATAATTACAATGTATAGTTAAATTTTCCATCGAAACACTGTTGATATGTTGATATTTTTCAATTATAGCATACAAGAATTATCTAGAATATTTTTTGGTTTTCAATATTCTTATTATATTTTTGAGGTACAGATTGTAAACTCGATACATTACAGTTGTTTTATATGTGTATCAAGGCAAAAGAACCATTTTGTTACCTGTAGAAGGCATCTATTCCAATGTGGGCTCAGAGAGCACATCGATGTTCTCTTTATTCAGAGAGGGGTTAAAAATTATGTCTTCATGTGTAAGCCGTTTTAGAAAACTTTAAACCCTCCCGTAAATGTTGCTCAAGTGTATTATTTTGTGCCATAAGATTTTCCGTTATTGAGGTATTTTAATTCATCTGAGTCTGGCCGGGAGGTAAGTTTTGGGGTTTCTTTCCACGATCTTGACTAAAAAACTGTCGAATTAGTTTAAAAACAACATAAAGTGCTTGTCTTGTTCAGTTATAATTTTGTTACAAAAGCGTAGTCTTTTGCTTCTATTTAAAGGTAAGGCCCGATTGTCCCTATCCAGTAAAAGTTTATAAATTGTAATTTTCATGGCACCCTTGAAATTCAATTGAATTTCGCACAACTTCGAGAAAATTACTCGGAACGATTGAATTTTTTCGGATACTATTTACTTCAATTATTAGCGGACAAAGTAACGATGTTGCCAAGAAATAATAATGTCTTCGTCGTCACGTGCTAGAACATTCCTTGTTCTGCCTGTGGAGGATGCATCTCGAAGGTTGTAAACCATCAACCGATGTCTGAAACATTCGCGAAACTTGGATATTGCTTGACATTTCGTGCAAACATGTTTTCTTCCACTTTCGTTGATTAAAACCAAAGCCATCTAAAGTATGCTGCAAGCTCTCTTTCTTTGTAACTGAAAATGAAAAGTTGGTCGATACGAGAGTCTGACGTAGGCAGGAGTCAGGGGGCGGTTCAGCACCGAAACTTGAGAGGCATTTTCTTTTGGGCTGGAAGTCGTTCATTTGCCAAACATACCCCTGGAATGATAAAATGTTTTTCCGTCTCGGTACCTTCGGGACAACAGGATTAGAAACAGCGAGTTACTTTGACGAGACGGAAATGCCTGGTTGAACTGAATTAACTATTGAGGTACGTATTTGTCTCCTTTAGAGCAAGTTGGGTACCATGATCCACTTTTAACCTCGTACGATTAAATTCCACCTGTACTTGCATTCATGATACTGCTGAATTACGGAATTCTTTCCCCACACAGTTGACTCAATGAGGTGCTGCAAGGTGAACGAGAGTAAGCCTGAGTTGGTTGGAGTCGTCGCTGCCGATAAGGTGAATAATATCCTTGGTCTACTTTTCATATACTCTGTTACTTAGAAGTCGATGTGCTTAATTTGAATATAATGTTAACTTGGGAGAGTCTTTTTTAACCTTGATTCAAAAAGGCCATGCATACATGACTACAAAAAAATGATGGTATGGTTGGCTGAATTCAGGTGAGGTATTAGAGTGATAAATCCATGGTTAAGCCAGCATAATCTATGAGTAAATAGAGCCATGAGTTACACTCATTAATCTGGACCTGTGGCCGAATTTTAGAGTAAATCCAAGTCGGAAAACTGTTTTGATTTTTGTATACATGTAAAGGGAGTTACATCACGTAACATTTTGTTTGTGTAGACTACTGAAAGACTAGCATTTATTTTAATATTGTCTCTTTTACTCAAAAAGCACTTTCCGCCATTAATCTTTTTATTGTACTATAATTTTAAGCTTTCAGAATTGAATACAGGAACTGTAAAGTGATCGCAGCAGGGATGAAAACTCTGAGGAAGCGAAATTCAATATTGTTTTGACAATTTGAATAACAGATTTCCTGTGAATCACAATTAATGGTGCCAGAAAGGATTTGTCCCGCACTTCCAGTTTTTTTGTACGAAACTAACTAATAGAAATGCACGTGGAAGCCTTCCTCGGACATGGATGGGATACTTTGTCACTCGTCAGTTTATATGATGGCGGTGGTTCGATCGTTGTTCTATTCGTGCTTAAGATTATGAGTGATAATACGTTTTTTTTAGAGCGTTCTGAAATGTTTCCAACTACCTCTTTCCCTCAGATCGGTGGCCATGCACTTGCCGTAAAATGTGAAAACAACTGACGCCATCCAACTGAAGTCGGCCGCGAAGGCTGTGTTGGTTGGTATTGAATTTATCAGCCTTGACAACTACATGTACACTCGTAGCAGCGTCAATATTAAGTGATCTTCGAATAATTGAATCCCTTCAGCATTGCATATTAATTGCAAAACAGAAGTGAATGCAATAATCTGTACATGAACTACTCGTAAGCTTATGATACAACTTTTTCCCAGAATTAAGTTCATTTAAAATTCTACTGAAGTTACCAGGGGCACCCAACGAGAATATAATTCAAAACCACTTAGACATAGCATTGTTAAACGTATTTTAGTATTTAAACGGTAGATATAGGCATATTTTTATGCCCTAAAAATTTTTCATCTGTTCGGATTTCTTAGCTGAAAGTCTAGTGATCCGAAAATTATAGTTATAGGTGAGCTTTTCAGGGTAAAAATCCGTTAAAAATGGGCAATTATATCATGTTTTAGATGTTCGAAAATCCTAGGACAGGCAGGCAAGCATGAAATTTTAGAACAAATGTTCCGAAAATTCTGGATCTCAAATCGTCTTCCGAACAGATATCTTCCGAAAATTGACGTTGGGTGTCGATCCTTTAAGAGTTATCAATTTAAAATGTGTTGAAAGTATCCGCATTATTATGCTATCCAAGTTTATTGTGGGATCATGATGTTAATGTTTCTGATGAACACACAGAAACATTTCTTAGCACAAGCACAGTGAATTTTAATTTGGAAAATGGTTTAGTTAGCGAAATACTGTACAGAAAAAAATCTTAAACTGACTGATCTGTCGGCTTATTCAGTAACCTGTGAAAGTCATCTTATCCAGTCTTCGAATGACTAAGGCGTATTTTTTCAGTAGAACTAAGCGCAGTGATACCATTTCGTAGCTGAACAGGCTATATATTTGTCTACAGACGGGCATATCGGTTTTTCATACGGTCACTGTAATAGTTTCCGTGTAAACCCGCTAGTTAAATTGTGCCCTGAGTCATTGCTAACTGAATTTGAGGAATACTTCTTTCCTTACTAGAATAGTTGTAACAGTACTGTTGGAGTGGTCTTGGACGAGAAATTAAAGTTCCTGAACGTTTTAGGGAATAAAATATTTCTTCAAAATTTGATAGCTGTAGCCACAAAAAACCAAGCAAACTATTTACTTCGAGTAAATGCTAGGTGATCTTTTTGAAGCCAAAAATCACCAAAAAAAAACACTTCCAGAAATGTGACGAACTATTTTCCCTGTTTGCGAGATTTTTAAGTCGAATGTTGCAGCGCTAACTTGATTGAATTTTTCAAACCTTAAAAAGTCTCAGTTTGGAATGGCGGCCCGATGAAAATTTCCATGCACCCTAAACTGAGATATTTTTAGAAATCCTCGGTTGAATGGTCCTGTCAAAAGGCCGGAATATTAAGAACAGTAAACACCCGCCTAAAAGAACCTAGATTTTTCCAAGTCAGGCTGAGCAGGTTCTTTATATAAAAATGGTATTTACAGTAAGTTTTAGGCTATCTAGGTTCTTAAATTGGTTCTTATTTCCGGCGCTCTACAATCGTATGACTGATTTCCTCTGATGTAGAGTGCTGCCGATGATGCCTTTATATTTCATAACTATGAAAAATACGTTTTGAACAACATCTGTGCAGTTTTTGAACTGCAATTTGTTCCAGTCGCCGGAAATTTCAAGGTTATTTTCTAAAATAAGAACCTGTTTAAGTTTTTAGGCTATAACCTGGTTCTTATGTAAAGGAGGTCTAAGATTAAATCTTTAGCCTAACAGGTTCTCCAGTTCTAGGTTCTTAAATGCAGGTGTTTGCTGTATCTGCCTCCTTACAGAGAGATTAATTAACCGATCGAGTCAGCTTTTGCTTATTGTTCCTGTGTGTTTGTAAATCATATAGATAGCGGAGGTCGTGTATCACTAATTTTGAGCAGTTTAATACCACTTTGTTCTTTGCTGACTACTCTGATATTAATGTTTATAATTGAATAAGGCAGTGCAAGTCAATAAAGTGTCTACAAGGAAAATCCATTCAGATTTCTAACTATAAATGGAACATACCATTCTTGTGTATATTCTAATAGAGAAAAACAAAAACAAACAGCCTACTTAATGGTAATGAAATCCCCGCCTAAGCAGTTTAGTAGGGCGCTCTGTTTTATTGATGTACTCCATTACTTGGTAGAGCCGAAGAGAATCGTTCAGTGTTAAAGCATGGCCCGGTTTAAAACTTACAAAATCCTGTTGCCTAATTCCTTACTTCCATAAGACTCTAGAGAGTCAGACATGACGGCTTAAAGACTTTGACGAATAAAGTGTATGGTATATTAACAAACTCAGGGATAAATTTCTTCACGTATTCAAGACTCTTGTTGTTGTTCAGTGTAAAATTTCTTCTTCCTTCCTTGATCTATCAGTTATCGTTTGTAACTTTTAGCGGTTGTCTTTGATTCGTATATGCATACTACATCCTTCCTTAGTTTGTCAATTAAATATTGTAGGCCTGAATGGACTCGGGGATTGAAAGGACTCGTTAGTTTATTTGACGGTAATTAACCCTGCAGCTGGCCTAGCTTCTTAAACTTAAACAACGATCAAGCGATAGAATAATGAATGTCAGTATGTTCCAAATATATTTTTATATTTATACGTACATATGTGATATTATTTCTAGTGGTTTTTCTTTTTAATGAGCTAATTATTGCTGGTTTGTGTCCATAAACGTTCAATAACAGTGCAAACGCCACTTCGAGACAGAACAAAAATATCATCTCTTGTAAATACCCATATATAATTTATAATCCAAAACCTAGCTAAATAACTATCCACGTATTTTTTATATTAGTGTTTCCGGAAAAGTTGATTGAAGTGTTCACGGTTCACGCCAAAGCTTCCCGCAACTTGAACAAATATCAAGCTAAAAAACGTCATCAGTTGTTTGTTTGTTTCCGCTAAATTCTAGAACTCAATTATTTTATTGGATATTATATTGTATTTCATCTGTAACGGGAGAGAAAGATGCTATACAGGTGGAGTAGATATATTAGAATTAACCACTACTCAGTTTTCTAAAAGGTATCGCGCTATGCTCCTTATCTGCTTTTTAAATGCCTTTTGCCTTATTCATCGTTATCATCTTCATTAATTCTTCATTTACTGATTTCAAGTGCATTTAATTATCTGTTCTCTAGTTTACTCTTGACTAGACCAAGGAAAACTACGACTCATTTATTTTCAAATTGCAGAAAGAAAGTACGTGTCACAGAAAACATGTTGCTTCCAATAATACGAGTACAAGAGAAAAGCTGAGAGCTATTGTCGTTCAGTTTGCTGTTGTTCAATGCAATTGTAAAATTAAGTTCCAGTTTCAGCGGAACCGTGGCCCATAAAAATGACAAGCAACAATCAACCTGTGCGTGGGCCGGAGTAGGAGGCAATGTCATCAACAAAATGTTTTGTCACTGGACTGCATGTACTCACGAAGACGTCGCCTAGTCATGAAAGGCAAAGGCTTCCAGCGTTAACCAAGACCAACCAACGCCAAAGTCGTACCTCGACTAGCGATTGTTGTATATTGGGTTGACATAATCGAAGCCTGATTATCATATCTGAAGTAAAAGTCTACATTACATTCTTTTTTGATCCGCAGTTCAGGGGTTATTTCTTTAAAATAAAAAGAGACCAATAGAATTGTTCGACTTGTTAACCCTTCAATGGCCTCCTTTTTCTTCTTTTGAGAAGCGATGACCCAATCAGCAATATAAACATTTTAAAAAATCAAAAAAGAAAACAAAAAGAGCAAGTAAGGCTGATTGAACGGTGAAGGAATATCATGATATTATCTAAAGTAAACATCTCAAAAGGCACTGCCTTGCTTCATCAGGGCCCAGTTGGTCAAGAGCCAATTAACAATAATCGCCTATTAAATCTGATGTTCCCTTCTCCCATCCTGCATCCTCCAAAATTTAAGCCGAATAGCCTCATCTAAACACGAGGGGGAGGCCGAGGCAAAACATTGATCACCACGATCCTTGACAAATCCTACATAGCCGGGGAATAAATGATACTAAATTAGACCGGCGGTGGAAGTAAGGACTAAACTCTCTAGTGAGGACACAGAATGGGTTAATCAACTGATTTGATATGGTAAATTGACAACAGTAAAGAATTGAGGTACAATTTACCCTATCAAATCAGTTGATTAACCTATTTCTTTGTTTCACTTGCCCACCGAAGCAGCACCACGGTTCTTTAGAAACCAAACCCCTTTATCTAGTGAGGAATTGGTCGAAATCCCTGTTCGAGAACACGCTGAATCAGTGTTAAAGAGGCATTGTATAAAAGGCACATATTTGAACTGCGGGAAGTTCAAGTAGTAGGTTCAGTTGATCGACTTAAGAAGTCACGTGAAGAAAAGCCTGCGTTGTATCTTCAGGCGGAGCGAACGGGATTTGAACCTATGATCTGTGCGATACTGGTGCAATCCTCTACGAATTAAGCTATCCAGCCAACTTTTGATGAGTTTGTAAAAAAACATTCCCGTCACCACCCCAAGTAGTGTTGATAAATGCGATCTTAACATGACTTGATCAGTGTTTTCACGTAAAGTACACCTTGAACATATGTAGTCAACCTGACTTTGCCCTGTCTAGTGCCGAGCCGGGCGCTTCTCGCTTTCGGGAGATAAAGGCATAAGTTCGTACGTGGTTCTTTCTAGTTCCCTAAAACTAACGATGCAAACGCAATACCAACTCTCGTGAACTGAACAAACACGCCATTTCATACATTCAGAGTAGGATAATCAAGCCGTTCCAGTTTAAAACAGATAGGCCTACTGTTTCAAAAGAAGACATGAGTAAAAGGTGAAAGAAACGATTCTCGACTGTTGTCGTGAGCAGTCAAGAATTGGCTAACCGCTCAATTGCCCTAGGGCGGGAACCGCCCTTCTAAGTTTTCTGACCCTATAAGCTTCGTTCCCAAGGGCTTTTAAACGGAAACTAATCTCTAGTAACTTAACAAACATTCATGATATCTCAAATATCAACGCATGTACAGTATAAAAAGCAATAAGAATTCAAAATGCCATAAGTATATAAATCAATAACAACTACTTGTCTTCAACTTTGTCTATATA
The DNA here is from genome assembly GCF_036669925.1 of Montipora capricornis. Taxonomy (NCBI): domain Eukaryota; kingdom Metazoa; phylum Cnidaria; class Anthozoa; order Scleractinia; family Acroporidae; genus Montipora; species Montipora capricornis. The sequence continues at coordinate 45,869,103 of NC_090892.1, read as the reverse complement.
TAAGATTACTTTTCGTCAGTCCTAGAGGGAAATTATTCCGGGATACACTGATCTACAAAACGAATGACATTAAATAAGTGTATAGGTTTTAAGTCGACTTTGATCCACTGTAGAACAAGATTTCCATCCAACATTTGGAAGAATGGAAACTGAGCTCTATTCTATGAAACAGGAAGAACTGGGAACGAGCTGTACGTTACCGCGAAAAAAAGGAATGCAATATGGAGGATGAAACTCTGCGAACAGTGTCAAAACGACTTGGAATCACTTCGAAAGAGGTTTTAAAAAAAGCGGCTGAGTTTCAGCGCTTGATGGAGGTTCGTAATTGCTCCTTGCCATTAACTAGCATGGCAAAGCCGGTGATTTGTCTTGAGATCGCTGCACACAGCTCACACGTTCCTGTGGATAAAGTAAGTTTAGCCGGCTCATATGAACTATGCATTTAGGCAGGCATAATTTTGCGCGCTTGTAAAGATGCAATGATGCAGAACTTCAAAAGAACATGGCTCCCAACATGAAACGTAGCCATACAACAACAAAACCAGAAGTTCTTCTTGTCAAATTATCTTGAATAGTAGTCGGGGAGGGGGGAGGGGAGGGGGTGGGTTCTCCCTTTTATGGGCTATATAGGTATGTGCGGCCCCAAAGGGTAGGGTTTTTCAGCCGTTTTGGTCATAAATAGGGTCTCCATTTAGGCCAATTTTCCGCCATTTTGGTCATAAATAGGGTATCGATTTTTGCACTCTAGTCTTGAATCTTGCACTCTAGTCTGGGGTAGCTGTAACAAAACTCTTGTCAATAAACTCCAAAAACTACAGAACCGTGCTGCCAGAGTTCTGACCTCTCCTACTTTTGACACTAGTACTGAATAGCTTTTTCAAGTGTTGAGATGGAGAAAGCTTGAATCTCAGCGTCAGATACAAAAAGCTTGCATGGTATATAAATCTCTGAATGGACTCGCACCAGGTTATCTTCGATTTAGATTTGTTGAGCGTAGCGCTGTTACTGATTATTCTCTTCGTAACACTCAAGATAAACTTGCTGTTTCCCTACCCCGCACCAACTTTCTTAAGAACAGTTTCAGATATAGTGGTGCGGTGTTATGGAACAGTCTGCCAACTCATGTGCGGCAGGCTAGGACTCTAGAATCCTTTCACGCTGGCTGCAGCGGCTTCTTTTAGCGTCATTGTTTAATTTACACGGCTCTCATGTAAAGCAGTTCACTTAATTTATTTGTAGTTTTAGTTTTAGATAGATGGTATTGTAAATATTTCATAGTAATAAATATGTTAATTAACTAAGTAAGTAATTAAATAAGTAGTTAATATTTTAATTCATAAGTAAGTACTACTTAATTTATTCGTAGTTTTTAGTTTTAGATTCATGGTATTATAAGTCTTGTAAATATTTCCATTCATAAATATGTACTGATACTGATGAGAAAACCGTGTATAAATAAAGTTATTTGATTTGATTTGATTTGAATTCGTTTTTATTTAGAAGAAGCTACTTCTTTATCATGTCCCCCTTCTTCGCAGGCTAGATAAGACCAGCAGCAAAAGCCCTTCACAAATTATGTTTACGGTAACTGTGTACGTGCCGCAACAGCTTGTCACGCGTTCCGGTCATGGGCCGGGCTCCCGGGGTTTTTGAACTGAAGTTGACCAGACATGGACTTCGAGTATTCTAGACCACACTATAAACTGCTGGAATTTTGGATGTGTTTTATAGTTCAAGTTAATAAAGATGATTTATGTAAATATTCATATGTTCAACCGCTGGACTATTACACAGCGACCAATTTCAAATTCCTGTTTTTTCTTTTATTTGAAGGTTACAGTTTGTAAAATACATTAGTGTTTTGTTCCTATAGATAGCATATTAGTCACCATAAGGTAAGGATGTATTCTGTAGTTATGATGACACATTATGTAACCCGTTTTGTGGAATTCTGAGCTCGAAACTTTGACATGCAGTCTTATAACCTACCTAATAGAAGCAGATAAACATTGCCTTTAACATTGGTCTGAACTAGGGAAATAATTGTAAAGCAGGTCTGCACCAGGGTATTGGTTTAAGGGTCAGGTCATAAATAGGGTATCAAATTTTTGGTCAGGTCATAAATAGGGTAGGGAAAATCGCAGATTTTCGTCTTAAATAGGGTAAGGGTTTTGGGAAGCGGGCCGCACACCCCTACCCAATTTTTCTGGGAGTACTTCCCCCGGGCAACAACCATCAAGCTCTAAGAGGTTGGCAGCTAGCTTGTCCCATGGACGCCAAGGGGAAGGGGTTAACATGAATGGCTCTTTGGGTTCACGGTGATATTAAGCACGGGTCTTAAATTTGTTACTATGTTTTCGAGGATGACGTGGTTTTGTATGGTGTAATCAAAGATTGTGATGACGCAGAGTCACTACAGCAAGACCTAAACACACTTGTACACTAGGCCGACACGTGGCAAATTTCATTAATGCAAAGAAGTGCACCATCCTAAGAGTCTCATGTTCGAAATCTCTAGTTGAATACCAATATACCATCCATGGAGAACCCTTGGAAACTGCTGATCATCATAATTACCTTGGAGTTCTGCTATCCAGTGATCTAAACTGGAACGCCCATATTGCTGGAATTATAGGCAAAGCTAACCGATCTCTTGGCTTCATAAGAAGAAACCTAAATAAGTGCCCAGAAAATGTAAAAGAACAAGCCTATCTTGCTATAGTTAGACCACAGCTTGAATATGTCATTAACTCTTTGATGTATGTATGCTAGTACACTATTTATTAATAATAAATGGCAATATTTTTCTCTTTACTTGTCACAGAGTGTAGCTATTCGTCTTTCTGGAATGAACAAGAAATCATATCTAGATGCCTTTAAAACAATAGAGTGCTTGTTGGAACAACAAAGGGAGTTTACCATAAAAGATCTTGCTGTGCAGTTTGGTTGTATGGAAGCCTCCAATATGGGTCAAAAAATTTATGAGAGGTGAAAATTTCTGTAAATCTCCTCTAGCTAATTATTTATATTTGTGTAAGCCCTTTTTACTCACTGTGCAATTCCTAATGTAACATTTTCTCTTAACTAGTTACAAGAAGGATTTTGTTCAAGATTTGGAAGGAATAAGTCATCCAATCTTTGTGGGAACTGCACTATACACTGCTTGCAAGTATGTCAAATTAGACAAGTTTTATTTTGAAATATGGCTTTGTTGTATTTTGATTATTTTATCCTATCGTTAAGCCATTCAGTCCCCAGGCACTCTAGGTTGCACCCAGTTGATGAGTGAAAGCATCCGCTGTTACACAGAGTAAAATCTGTTAAATCTCACTCCCAGGAGTCAATGGGTTTTAATGGAGGGGACATAGTATACTATGAAAAGCACCGATCTGTGAAATGGGTGGGAATTTACGTGTCTCTGCCCCGCCTGCTTTTGCTTGTAAATAGTTCAAATTCTCAAGAGGTAACGGCGGAACTGATTGCATATGGAAGGCTCTATAATCGTGGAAAAGCTCTCGGAGAAGACTTGAGAATGAAGATTATACTAGACATTATCGGAAAAGGGGGAGCCTTCACCACAGGTTTCTTCGTGGCAAGTTTTTCTACAATTGCCAAAGAAAACAGAGATAAATTTTGAAAACGTGTTTTTCCATTGTTGCGGTTGTTTTGCACAACTTAAGCCCGTGGGAAAGGAATTTCATCAAAATGTTTAACGAAAGTGGGTGGGGCAGTGACCAGATAATTTGGGCCCATTCCACAGATCGGTGGTTTTCGTAGTATGACAGAACAAATATGGGCAGAACGGGAGATTTTCAGTGAAAAAAATTGTTTTCAACATAATACAAAGCCTGAAAATTTAGCTTGTCATCGCTTGTCACTTGTCATTTCGTTTATGCAATCAAAGAAAGCACATTTGGCTAGCTTTTTGTACTGTTTACATTGCTTGCAAGCGCCCTGATGGACAGATGATGCATTTTTTTTAAAACAGTCTTACCAAATAAAATTGAAGCAAAATAACACCTTTTTGTAGTGGAATAAGAAATCTCTTATTGGATGGTTAAGACATTTTTGCTAATTGCTCATATTTTTCCCCGCCCCGTAAAAATACTATGCAACTCGCAAAATATCTGTGCATATTTTATGTTAAACCATTGAATAAGATGTATGTATTTTGCGATTTTTGTTTTTAAGGTATCAAAAGATTAAAATAGACAAGACAAAATTATTGAATGTGATTATCGCTAAGAGGTCTACATTTGACAGTCTCCACAAGAAGATGGAGAAAATCATTCCCTCTTTGAAATCTGGTGAGAGATCTCGATTTTTGTTAAGTTTTTGTCTTTTTTTGGGGGGGGGGGGGGGCAGGGATCCTCATTCGAATTTTTGAATTAAACCCCTAAAGGAGACGAATCTGCCCAGGCTTTTTTTCCCATAAAAAGACACCATATTTAGCCATTTTTGTATTTCTTTGCGTGCAACCCTAATCAAGACCTCCATGGCTACATATGATGGAGTTTCGCCCAGAACACCCTATGTGAGACCAAAATCCGAAATTTAGTCCCCTGCGCAAGACGACTGTTGGACAAATAATAATCATGCAATATTATTCGTTAAATAAGATCACATGACTCTCTGCTGGGAGTTACATGTGCATGTTTTGTTCATTTGCGTGAGAGGATTCGTCCAGATTTTCCAATGTAGGTTTTATAGAAATAACTGAAATAGTCTCTGTTGTGTTTTGGCAGTTGAAAACAGCAAGAAGACTTCAAAAAGATGCTATGGTCTTCTGGACAAAGTAAATGAAATAGTGGACGGTAGGTGCTGAGTGCAGTAATTGGCCATTCCTTGACGACATCCGCGCCTCTCAGGGTATAAAACTAGGCCTTGAAAACCACTGAAGTTGGAAAACCAATTCCATTAACTGAAAAAAAAAAAACCGGCATGAACAATAATACATTTGAAAGTTGTTTCATTGTAAATTTTTAGTTGTTTTGACTTTTTGGACTGAAAGCTATTTTCATTTTTGGCATTTTTGTCTGTCCATGGACCGTCTAATTAAAAGGAAAGAAATGTATTGGGTATTCTTCACCCATGAAGGAATGTAAGCTACAAATTTTTGTTAAGAGCTGAAATTAAGATTCATTGTTCTCATCGGATCTTGAGTTCACTCATCGTGTTTGCACTTTATTTCTTTTAACAGACCAAAATTTGTTGTTAAAACAACAAAAGGCTGATGAGGATGATGCAAGCAATGAGGATATAGAATATGAAAAGTGGAAGCAAAGGATCATTGAATCTGCAACGAAGGCTTTATCAGCCGAAATGAGAGCCAAAGAAACTACGAACTCATAGTACGTTGTCTGTCGAGGATGTTACTCTTTGCCATATTTACGTTTGATTTTGTTGCCTGAATCAGTCAGTCAGTCTTGTCGAGGAGCCAATCAGCTACGATGATGAACAACACGCAAAATACTGGTAATGGCTATTCTCATTGGTTACCGCGTTTACGATGAAAAACGGCTGGGAAAGAGTTCAGTTGTGGAATTAAAGCCGCGTCAACTTTAACCGATTGTGGTTGAAAGGAAAGGAAAGGAACTTTATTTATAAAATAAGTGTCTAGTCGTTCTACCGACGGAGCACTAACTTGGGACACTGTAAACTGAAATTAACAATCAACGTAAATCAAGTCAAATATTGGAGGAACCTATGTTCAAATTTCCCTCAGGTTGAAGAGTTTCATGAAAATCTCCAAGGAATATACCCACTCAACCACCGGAAAATCGTTGTCCTACTTAGTCTTTGCGGATAGGGTTTCTGTGGTATTCTTAAGGAGCTGGCACCCCCGGGGGGGGGGGGGGGAGGACTCCCATATGAAACAGACGGGGATGCTCGTCGGAAATTTTAAATTTAACCCCTAAAGGAGACCAATCTAGGCGTGGCTTAAGCAAATTTTGACCCCTAAAAACCCCTAAAAACACAAAAATACGACACGCAATGAGTTTTAATGATAAAAAGGCATAATCATCGAATGCTTTTATCTAAAAAGAAAATTTAAAAGGAAATTTGACTTCTGTTTCTCTTCGCGTAATTCTGTGTTACTTCGCGGAAGCCAAACGAGACCTTGGTGGCATAAAATATTGGCGCTTTGCCCGGAACACCCTAAGCGAGACCAAAATCCAAAATTTACACCCCTAAGCGAGACGACGAGCATCCCCGTCTGTTTCATATGGGAGTCCCCCCCCCCCACCCCCCCGGAGCTGGCACTCAACACGACAGTCTTGAATACATAGCCACGCTAGCAAAACCTTGTTTACAAAACGGCTGGAGAGAACGAAACGAAAACGTCTCTAGAACTTGCGCATCCGAATTCAGATTATCACAGTTGCGAGAGAGCTTATTGTTTATTGTCCTTATACGGGGAGGCTTGAAAGTCTAATCAGTTAAAGATGTCGTTAACGGAACACTTTTCCCTACAGTTATTCAAAGACCCTGAGTTTTGGTTCGACCGGAGTTAAGCCCACGACTTCCAGCTTAACCAAATGAGCCAATTGATCAGCGAAAAATCGGCTTAACTTCCTGGAAGTCTCTGTTGTCGTTATTTTATCAGTGTTTTATTCCCCTTTATCAACAGCAGCAGCAACAACAACAAGATTTTCATTCAAAATGCGTCTTTTATTTAACAATTTGTCAGTGTCCCACAACTGCTGTCTACTTTGCCTCCTTGATTTTCCGCACAGGACTTCCAATGAGACTCTTACTGAACGTTTGCTTGTATCCAGTCGGACAATCTTGCAATGTTTGTGTAAACACCATAATACTTTCCAGCACATCCCCAGCCCCAGCTGGTAGTGCCCACGAGGTACCAGCGGTTGTCCTTTTCACACACCAAGGGTCCTGGAAAGTTCAAGAAAATAAACTGATTATTAAACTTGGTGCAAACAAATGAGAAATGATCAATTTTTCCCCCATAGCTTTGGTGCTTATACGCAGGATGAAACAGAATATTGTGCATGTTTATTTTTTTTTTAGAAAAATAGCCGCACAAGAGCTATTTGTCTGTCTCTGTATCTTTATTTCTAGTACTCCGTAAATTTGGTTGTTTTTGCTTACGCCATATGTCTTTTTGAGATATCACGCCGAACTGCGGCTTTTACTTCGTGTAGAAGACACACATGACGTAAAATCGTGAAACAATACCTAATCAGAATTCTAAATCCGCAAAGACCCCTAATGGTTTTGTTAGGTCATGTGCGTCTTCTACACGAAGTAAAAGCCCGAACTGCCCATATTTGCTGGGTAGGACAGACCTTGGTGTCCCACTCTTTGTATGGATTTTCGAACGCCCTACATCATTCTCTGAACTAATGCGGTCTACGTTTTATCGTTCATGTCGGCGCTTGAGAATCTGTTTTGAGAAAAACGTACTGTATTTTAACTTTACATTCTTAGTCGTATGGTGTGAGTGAATGTGTGGTGTGAAGTACGGAGTATTTGTCTTGTGTTTTAAGCCGTGTTAAGGCGTTAGGTCTTTAGTGCAGCTGAGTTGGCGAAATGCCGTGTTTTGTAAGCAGTATATTGAAAGGTGTCAAAAAGTGAAATATTATAACAAAAAAACAACAACAACAACCAAAAAAACAAACATCCGAGAAGACTGGAAAGTCAAACCATCTGCAGGTGTGATTTCCAACGCAGGACTTCCTCCTAACTTTCGTCTTTGAATACCGGAGTTTTGGTCCATCGTCGTTAAAAAGTTCAAGGATTGAAATGTCAAACGGTGGAGTTCTTACCATCGTATGAACTATCATTTACTTATTCAATTGACGGAATTTGTGAAAGGAACCGAGTTCCCATACCCTATTTGGGTTGTGGAGTAAAGTGAACTTGCTTAAAGTCAGAAAGGGCATGATCTTTTTTCTACCTAAACCACCTTTCTCCCCCCTCCCCCCCCTCCCCCCTCCCTACCGCCCTCATCGAAGCAATTCTCAACTTTCTCAAATCCCATAATGCACCTTGTTTATCCTCTAAAAATTTGCATAGGCGTTGTTTTCGATTTCTCTTCGGACATCTTCATGTACCACGAGAAATTGCAAACAATGATTATGCAAAATTTTGGACGTAAAAGAGGTGTATTATGGGAATTAACCTTTGGATGAAAGATTCCAATTCGCAAGGCTACTTTGGTGTTGACTTGCTCATAAACGATTCCTTCTTTTCAAGTGACCTTGCGCCCATTAAAGTGCTACTACGACCAAAACACCACTTTTTATTTTTCTTTGGATTTTAAAACTATGTTAACTAAACACTAAGTGACACCAAGTTTTAAGCCTTTGATTTAAAAAAAGACACGAGTTTATTTTAATTGGAGTTTTCTTGTTTAATAGTCCGCCATTACTAACTTTAAAATATTGAGAGAGCTGGATCGAAGAGAAAATGGCATCAAAGATCAATTGTCTAAGAATGCAATGCTTGTGAACGCAGAAACGCAGATAAATTAATATGCAGCACGGGAGTTTCGGCCTTCAAGTCGAGGCTTTTAAATTCGTGTTTTGCATATATAATAAGCTGCGTTTACACGCTGAAATTTTAAGCTAGTGAGTAATTGACGTCACTTTTCCCTAGATCCAACCCTCTGAGGTCAAATCGGTCAGTTTGGAACATGAGTATGCTGGCCGTGAAATTTAAAACTTACACTCAAAGTAAACAGACTTCGGATAAAAATCAAAGCTCAAAATTTTGCCAGTCAAGTCTTAAGCAATCACACTTTCAAAATCTCGAGAAAAAAGGAAGTGATTTTTTTTTTTATCACAGTAGTCCTTTAAGAGGTCATTTACCTCCACTGTCCCCTTGACAGGCATCAACGCCCGCTCCCAGACGGCCAGCGCAAAGCATGTTGGATGTAATGATGCTTCCGCTGCCATAATTCTCTCTGCAGTTTTGATTTGAGACCAGTGGTACTTCGGCCTCCCTTAGAACTGCTGAAATAGACCCGCCTTGGCGTGTGCGGCCCCATCCTGTGATGTAGCATCGAGATCCTGCGGAAGAAACCACCACAATCATTATATCTTAGTTCAGTTTTGATCGTGGATAGTTTTGACTGTTGTTCGAGGGCTGGAAAAGGTTATCCACTGGATAATTCATGCACCATTCACAGAATGACTCAGTTTGATAGCACTTATCCGCCGGACAATAATCTTTCCACTGAATATTGCTCTTCATCTTTTAAACAGCCGCAGAAGGCTGTCATGTTGTGCCTTCGGGGCCTGACTGTTTTAAAGCAGGGTCGGTTCTTAACCCAGGCTGGCAAAATGCAACCAAAACTATCGTTTACCATTGTGTTTATTCCAATTTAGCGTTACCCTGCTCCGAAGAATTGAGCCCTGGTGAAAATTCACATTACTTAAGTGTCATCTGTTAACTTTTAAATTACAGCAATTTTTGGGGAAAAGTACTTAACAAATTTGTTGAGAACTTGAAAAAGGAGCCACGTTCGTGCACTCATACCTTGCCTTGCAGTGTTAAACAAGACTTTCTTTCATTACCTGGAGGAAAGTCTGAAGACCTGTTCTGCAAACAGACTGGTCCCACGTGATCATTGATTCTTGCTGGAGAAGCCAACTCAATGACTGCCAAGTCGCCATCGAAAGAAGCTGCTTCGCCATAAGAGGGATGTATAGTGACTGAAGAGATGTTAATGTCTTGTTCATAACCTTCTGAGTTTTCGAAGTGATGCTCACCAAGCCTAACCTATCAGTAAAAGAAGGCTAAGATACGAGGATGTTGGGAAAACGAAATGTGACATTAATAGTCTCCACTGTTTTGATTTTACAGATGGCACTCGCACAAGATCTAACCATGACTACAAGATTAGGCCAAAACCCGTCCGAACTAATTATTTCAAATTTTCTTTCTTTAATCGTTGTATTAGTTACTGGAACTATTTACCTTCACATGTGATGTCCTTATCTAGTCTTCACTCTTTTAAATCTTCATTGCCCAAACATTTACGCTCTCACTGAAATTATGTAATCATCCTGACTAGTCCTAGTGTTTATTCCTGTGTATATGTGTGTGCGCACGCATTGGATATTGGGCGTTGCACGCGTGTGCGAGTGTGCGAGGAGGGTAGTCTTGGAAAGGGAATTGAGATTCCCCCTACTATCATCCCGCCAGACTTAACTGATTAGAGTGTAATGTGGTAGTTTTGTACTCCGTATGAACCATGTGAGCGTTAGCCCTACTGATGGAAATGGGACCACATAAGGACAGAGAAAAACTCTGACCAGGGTGGGAATTGAACCCACGACCTATCATCCTCCCACCCTATTATTTTTATGATGGTTGGCGAATTGTTCAAATAACTAAATAAATAAATAAATAACTAAATAAATAAATAAATGAATAAATAAATAAATAAATAAAAGAAAAGATGAAATTTTCATGTATTTGAACTAAGGAGTTTGGAGATGAAAGTCATCATCTTTCGCAACTTCTCAACTTTCTTCACTACTGCGATGTTCACTTTCACTGAGACCAACGTACTCCGCTGTTCAAATATATGAACATTTCATACATTCTTCTATCGTACTACCGGTAACCTCTTACTAACCGAGCTCGAAGGCCGTACTGTGGAATATTGGCCACAGGTCGTGGCACTACGGACCGTGCGCAGCGAGGTCCGAACAAAAGGGCCGATATTCGATCCCAGTATAATCCAGAGCAAGTGAGGTTAGTAAGTTGTTTATTATGTGGCATCATTTCTTTGCATGAGCGATCGAACACTTCTCCGCTTGGTGAGTGTAAATTATTCAAGCTTTACTAAACCAATTTATTAAAAACTGAACTACGGATATCAGATTTCCAGCATTTTCATTGGCTCGCCTGACACCCGCTATCAGTTCATAGCTGCTGTGCCTAATATGGTTAAGGAACACGTCAGCAATGAAGCGAGCTGAAAACAGTTTTGCAGCTCTGAGAAAAAATGATCGACAAAAACCGTTTTGGACTGGAATAGAGCGAGGCAGAAATTGATACTTTAGTCGACAATACTACCTCCGGGAATACCATGGAGTTTTTAATAAATCAATTATTCCACTCGGGCTTGCTGGATATAAAATGATTATAACCAACTTGGCGCTGCGCGCCTCGTTGGTTATCTATCACTTCATATCCAGCGCGCCCTCGAAGAATAATTGTTAAATATTACGGGATACAATGATTCAGTAATTAACCGAACAATCTGGAAACAGTTTCTAGATTATTCGGCAGAGAACTTCAAACTTGGACCGACTGAATTGTTTTCTGTTCGTAATAAGCGGTTGGACATGTGCAATACGAATTACTGTATGTCCACAGACCTACAAATCTATCTTTTATATATATCAGATCATAGTTCATCAACATGGCCTTCTCGCAGTGCGTTGTAGCCTCAACTCCTCGAGCAATACCTAACCCTAACTCTCTTTTTTTGTTATGTCCTACTTTCTGTTTACCTGTCATTTGTCAAATTTGTGAATAAATAAATAAATAAGCAAATAAATAAATAAATAAATAAATGAATAAATAAATAAAAGCGCACAACGCGTTACCTTGTAATTCTCAATAAAGGTATCTTTGTTGATGGACAGACAGTGTGCAGCTGTAATCACGTGTTGTGCAGAAACCAAGGTTCCTCCGCAATCTTGCTCCTTGCATGTCTTACACATAATTGCAACTTGCCAGGGCCATGCTCCAGGGGTGGAAATCTTTCCACCTACAATTTGTCCAAGAAGGCTACCCCCAGCACTGGATGGGTCTTTAACTTTTTTTATCCCACAGGGGAAAGTGGTCGAGGTCGATGGAGAGCCCGTGGAAATGATCTCCTTCGGAGCTGTGTAGTGAGAAGTTTAGATATTTCTATCAAAGACTTCATTAGGGTATTTTCGGATATGTGTGGCAAATCCTTTGCCTATAAATCTATCTTTACATGCCAAAAAGATGATTACTTAAATGTTAACACAAAAGACATTTAAGTAATCCTCTTTTTGGCGTGTAAAGCTCATAGTATAAGCTATTGGTTATCCGCCCATACACTTCTTTGGCTTGCCCGTGGTAGACTTTTGTGGTTCTTCGGTTTAAAATGGTCCATTGGATTTTAAGACGAGATGATGACGCCATAAGCGGGTTTTGTTATTCATAAATGGCAGTGCTTTGCTCAGGTTTTTAACGCACTGTTGCAATGTTTTTGTTTCGCATTAACAGCGGTCACGGATGAAGGTTCTTTGTGGTGCGCGGTTGGAGACTTTGACTAGTTGAGAAGGCGCAGTAGCAATTGTGCTCAAGCGTATACATGTGACACGAAACATCGCAGAACAGACAGTGCATTGCAACTGAAGAATATGAGTTACAGATTCAACTAGAGGTGTCGGGTTAAACACAAGGATGATTTTCAACACACTTTCCTTGTCATGTAATACTCCCTGAAGTGCAACAATACACAAACGGTTCCTCTTGGTAATTGTTCGTGACGAACGCAATTTTTTTTTGTGGGGTCAATTCATTAAAATAGTTATACGTGTAGTTTTTACTCGTGTAAATTATGCGTGTAAAGTCCAACTTGTAAAGTCATGAATTCAGTAAGAAATGTTTCTACTGTGGAGTTCACACGTGTAGCCGGGGTCGCGATACAATAGACCTCTTTAGCTTGTGACTTTTGTTTTCTCATTTCAGACCACGTGATGTAACTCTAGGGAAAAATTTCTGTCTATTGTCATCGACTCTCTGCATGCTGTCTGACTCGCCCTCGGTTTTTTTAACACGTGCTCCTTTATTCAATCTCTGCTTCCTTGATACGAGATAAATGAAGGTTTAACTTACATATTTTGCATATGAAAGGCAGCTGATGGCGACAGCGACCATTGAACCACTTTCCTGTCCTGGATTTCATGAACGCACAATCCTCACCCAGTCCTCTGTTGCTTGGTCTTCCTTTCGACCACTGAGTATAGGTAAGTGAGCTTCCATCTTTCCATCTATAAGAACAATAAACAGCCTTGATTGTGAAAGAGTTGCTGATTTTTAATTCAGGAAAATGAATAACAGTGACGTTACGCAGTTACTGAATGTGATTCTTGTCTTGGTACAAAGGAGTAAGTAAAAAATTGTCAAAAACACTGTCAAGGAAAACTTATTCGTGAGAAATTTTGATGAGAGTGTAAGTTTACTGTAATGAAGCCACAGGTAGCCCAGGCTCTTCAAGTGACCGTTTTAAAATAGTAGATGTGAGGCAGCGGTTTCAGCACAAATAATCTCGATACGAATAACAATAAAATGGCCTCCAAACTTCAAATATGTCTTCTGGTAATCATCTTTAGCGTCTGAAAGACGATTTCGGGGTTATTTGAAATATCTGACCTAGGTACTGACATAACCCTTCACTATAAAATGACAAGGTAGGAAGCAACCCTCGAATCTGGACCAAAATAAGTTGGTATTTTCCCAAAAATCTGGCGACTATCGAAAAGAGTTTGGCACGGATAAGTTGACACATATTACAGGTAAACGTATACTAGCGTAGCTCTGTGCGAGAGAGTTTGGAGACCATTTTATTGTTATTCATATCGAGATAATTTATGTTGTAATCGCTGCCTCACTTCTACTATTTTCAAACGGTCACTTGCAGAGCCTGGGCTACCAGTAATGAAACTAAATTTGATACGTAGGAAAGGTCAGGAAAGACTTGTACTACGAAGTTTGACAACCTCGTTCCCAGGGTCTCTCTTCTCTGCCTCCATTGTCGTTACGACAATGGAGGCAGACAAGAGAGACCCTGGGAACGAGGTTGCGAAGTTTGAATGAAAGCCTGTTGTAAACTCAGAAACGGTCTCTCGTCAGTCTACAGTCAACTCTCGCTATAGCGGATACGCTCGGGGACGTCATTTAGGCCCGGTTCAAACGTCGAAATTTTCATGTGCCGAATCTAATGCAAATGAGAAAAATCTATTGTTTTCGCTCATTTGCATTAGATTCGGCTCAAAGTTCGACGTTTGAACCAGGCCTTAAGTGTGCGTAATAGCGAGAGTCATTTCCAGTAAAACCTCTATAGCTTTCGCCAGAAATCTGGATTTTGTCCGTAATAGCGGAGTGTTTTCAAGGCGAGAGTTGACTATACTTGTTTATTGTAAAGGCCAATACTTGTCCATGCATAGCTCGTCGAATGTGTAAAAATGAAAAAAAAAAAATACAAACGCAAATGCTTTGGTCGAGGAACGTTTCAAACCAATCCAGAAACCGTAATTGCGTCGCGTGTGTGCTGTCATTAATTCCCACACTGCATTGTGTTCGCTTTGTGACAGGATGCTCACGAGAGTAGCACGTGATGCATTGCATACACTGTTTGCCTGACTCCACGACATAGAATAGATGTTGCCGTAGACTCGGTAACAAGCGTCGTCCAGTTTGTTCCAACCACTTGGACAATGGAGTCCTTGAGTCAGCGGACGTGTATTTGATTGGCCACCTAAAGAAAGAATTTCCTTGCTCAATGCAGAATAAAAGGAAAATCTTGATTTTATTCTTATCTTTGCATAAGGATTATAGGCATTTTTGAAGTTACTATTCTTCCAGAAAAGCATCGAAAATCTGGTTACTTTCAGGGTGTTCTCCCGTTTTTGAACAATGAAAAAAAAAAAAGGATTTCGAATATGTCCTTTCGGTTTATAATAGCCCCCTTTCAGATGTGATCCCTCCATTAGGCCGTTTCAAGCGTCGGACTTTACATGTGCCCAATTTAATGCAAATGAGAAAAATCTATTGTTTTCGTTTATTTAAAATTAGATTCGGCACATGTAAAGTTCGACGTTTGAAACGGGCCTAAGCCATCGCGTTTGACTAAAGTTCTTAAATTACGGCCAACGAAACCTGTCGCTCCCAAACATGTTACGGCACTTGGGAACAAAATTGTTCACTTTGATATAACTTTTTAACATCGTTCGAAATTAAAACGAGAACCGTTTTTGTATAATGGCGAACACATGTGTTCAGTTCACCGAAACGAGTATACCATGCCAAGAATTTCATTACACCAGCTGATGAAAAACCCATTTTAAAAAGTAACTGAAACTAAAGCTTACTTATTTCGCAAATGAATGGATGTTCCCCAGCGAAGGGTCCTTCGCATGTACGGTCCAGCCAACGACCATCATAACGAAGCATTTCAGCACAGTCTTCGTCGTTGAAAAAGTTATTCGGTTCTCCAGGGATCCATCGGGTGAATGAGAGTTCTTCCCCATCATCCCAGTGCGTAAACCTGCCGTTCGAGTTCCTACGAAGTCCAATCCATATACGATAATCTCCGCGAAGCAATGCAGCCATGTTTTTTACAAAATTCTGTTCCCTAGCATCGTTTATGGTGACTAAGTGTCCGCCGTGTTCTTGGCAGCGAGCTTTTGCGTTTCGCCACAAAGACTTGTGATTATATCCTTTGTAACACGATTGCCCGTGTCTAGCCCAACCAGATGGGCAGGTGGGTTCTAAATAATGGAAAAATAGATTGTTTTTATTACATCTTGTAGTGTACTTTATTTGAGGGCCACAAGTTTACAAATGTTTCCTCTTTTAAGGGGTCACCCACTTGCTCGATCGCTAGCTCGTTCGTTCGCTCGCCCGCTTTCTAGATTAGCTCCGGGAAATAGGTTTTCCGACCGAGTTAGTGAGAGGAATAGGTCTTGCCCATGGGTGACAAGAAATATTCTTTAAAAAGGAAACAGTTCATCGTTGTGTCATCGAAGGAATAGCTTGGACCCAAGTCTCTTACTAGATCGCTCATTGGACAAATGGTTGTCAGTTTGATGTTTACGGCGCATTAAAAGCAGAATTTTGAGGAGAAGGGCAAAAGGCAAAATACGGTACTGAGATGGAGTGATAACTTGTAATGAATAAAAAAACGTGGTGCTTGTTGCACGTTACACCATAAGCTCACAAAATACTGAACTCACTCTCGCGCCAATAGCAATGACATTTTGAAACAACTCCGACTCCGCGGTTCGCACGGTCTGAAACTCTGAAAAGCAAAAATGCATGTATTGAACTCAACCTTTGCTCTTTGTTGAAGCGCCTCTCGTTGTTGTTGGTTTAGGAATGGATGTAGAGGTTGCTGGCGGGTTGGCTGCTACACACGCACCCGGAAACAATTTGATCTCATCCAATGCAATATCGCTCTGATATCCCCTACCGCGGACCGCTTCAAACACAACCTAAATCACAAAAAAAAAATAATAAAATAATAATAATAATAATAATAATAATAATAATAATAATAATAATAATAATAATAATAATAATAATAATAATAAGAGGATTTGAGACAGTTTTCGGTGAGAGTAATAGCCAGAAGTCTCGGAGGTCCTCAGTTTATAGTACTTGCAGTATCCCAAACGCGGCTGCCTGGAGATGATTGCAATATGAAATGATTTCTTTCCGCGTGAAAAAGATGATGATAACTGATGAAAGGGGAGATGATAAAGGAAATAACATAGACGATAGCAATGTGGATGGTGATGATGAGTCGCCTAAAAAATCGGATGATTTTGACTCCAAGGTTCTGACCCTTACTGTAACTGGCATTAACTGTCACCCATTTATCATTGCTCTGAAAATGAAAAACTGCGCAATGGCGGTGGCATGGGCAATCATGCTTTCCACCAGCGGCTCGCTGAAGTTTGATTTGAGCCTTAAGCTGTAAACTGGTGGTTGAGATGGACGGTCGGAAGGACAAAGGAATGGAGACGGATAAAGGAACAAGTTTTAATCGGTTAGCATGTTCCACAGCATGAATTCACCAATTGCAAAAATAAAACTGAGGCAAGTACTTAACCTGAAAACGCGCAGTTGTGGTAACGCGGAACTGAAGTCCATTCCACGTGTTTCCTTGGTGTCCTGATACTGACCACAGCTGCGTTTCCTGGGACCCAATCTTTCCGTATAGGTTCAGACTACCCATCTCTTCACCATTCATATGGTAACGAAACAGAACGCAGGTCGTACCAGTAACAAACGGTGACAGAAGGCGCGCTTTCTCGCCCTCTCTGCGAGGACTGGAGGCTTCTGCGTAGATATAGTAACCTGGGATACCGTAAAATACCACCGTTAATCGAGAGAGATAGCTTCGTGTTCACGACAAACATCGATCTGAAATTTGCGTTTTGCCAAAAATGGAAGAAAAGTGTTTGATAAAAGCTCAGTTCTAGCACGTTAGCTCCAGATAGCGGGCAACCAAGTTAGAATGAGAATATTTTCCATGCTCTTCAGACAATCAGCAGCCTACCGTTTCCCGTTTGCCGTTTCACGGAAACGCGATGCCCGCGCTAAATCTCTCTATCGTCGCCTTTTATCGTTCGTCAACGATGTTACGTTGAATATTGCAAAGAAAAGAAAAGAAGTGTACACATCATCAATACGCACACGCAGAGCAAACATTCAAAATGGATTCCTGGCGTAATTTATAGAAGCTGGCAAAACGTCATTCGTCCGATAGACAAACCACGTTCTCTGTGCTATCACAACTCATGGAGTACCCCACAACCTAATAAAGCACACTTTTTTAAATTCAAAAAATATTTTTATTGACACACACACAAAAAAGAAGGCCAATTGTAATGAAGGAGGCGCAGAAGCAGGCGTAATTCCAAAAACAGCGCAATCGATTGGTTCTTTTCGCGGGAGGAATCGATACTTGGTGAATCACCGTGTTTCTAGCAATCAATCCTTTGCTTTGTCTTATCTCGTGTATTTTTATGTTTTAAGGAGTTCGAAAAGTATATTATATTTGACTTTGATAAAACGTCTGACCGTCTCAGTTTTGTTCACTTTAAAAATGAGATCGAAAGACAGACTTAAATGGGAAGTTACATGATCAGTTCAGGCAGAACTAAGCGGGATACTTTGTGTTCAGTCAAGCCTCGAAATCAAGACCTTGGGCCCGATTTTTTCCAATACGCACCTCCCAACTTGGCGAACTTGGCGAAGATCATATAGATATTTATTAAAATCTCAACCTCGGATAATGCAATTCTACCTTTCTAATTGGTTGACTGGATCTCGGTTACCAGCCATTATACCTGCGTTTGACCTCACATGGACTGAATGATGCGGCAAATGTCGCTCAGCATAAAATCTTTGGGGCCCGGAACTTCAATAAAATATAGCAAAACCGGTTGAGAATATTTGGTAGCGTTCTTGGTCGGACTGGCCAACCTGTATCTCAAAACCCCGAATGACATCAGTTGTTTCACCTCTTCCCGAGAAGTCAGTTGTTGGTCCAGTGGTGGGATAACTGGCTGTTCTTCCAGTGTGAAGACTCCAATTGAAATCGTCACTAGTGTCTTGGGTAAAACTGCACCACGACCTACTGTCGAAGTTACATTCCACTGAAAGAGTGGAAAAATAACAGACTTCAGAGCTTCAAAATAAGAACAGAAGGATCATTTTTGCAGGGAGTACGAGAAGCGCTACATGTCCAGGGTCGGATCCAGAATTTTTCCTAGGAGTGGGTGCACCACTAAGGAATGTGGTGGCTGACTGGTGAGGTTTTTTTTCTTCCAGAATACCATGCAGGTACTGGGGCTGCTCACCGCCTGCACCCTCCCCCTAGATCCGCCCCTGATGTCATGCACTAAGTCGGTACGACTTTAAACGAGGGGGAGGTGACGAATCGACAGTAAAGCTCATTCCCAAACGCCCCCTCTCTCTCTCTCTCGAAGCCACGGCACTGGTCTGTTAAATTTCATATATTTCAACTGCGGAAACTGAAGTACATGAGAAATGGAAATCATCGCAGTTAATCAGCAACTTAACTGTGGGAGGTTAATCCCAGAAAACTTGTCTTATCGCCAAATGATGAAGAAGTAACTTCTTCTACAAAAACATACCCATTCAAGACGAGTGCACAAACCATACGCTATTTCAGACCAAAATGGTCAAAATCGATACCCAATTTCTGACCAAAACGACTAAAAAAACCATGCCCTTTGGGGCCGCACATACCTATGTAGCCCATATAGGGAAGTACCCCCAGTGGGGGGTGGGGGTCAAACCCATGACCCTACGATTTGCGCTGGACTTGCTCTACCATCTGAGCAGTCAAGCCATTTGGGAGCTGGTCAGTTGTGAGAAGAGTTATATCAGCCCCGTAAGAGGTGAACAATAGAATATATATAGAATAAATCACGCTTGTAGCTGGCGAGAAGATCACTGAAACGGATCCCTTCAAGCGATACAGCGCTTCTGTAAAATCTTTCCCCCATACTTTGTAACCATTCCCTGCTAGAGAACTTACTTTGCGTGGCTGCAAGAGTGGTTGGGTTTGTTGTTGGAGGTGGCAATGTAGTAGCGACAACAAATTGGTTGCAGTCGCCTGGCGTTAACCTTATTTCGTCCAGCGCAATATCCCCTGCCCATCCTTGTCCTCTCTGAGCTTCAAAAATCACCTGGTACTAAAATGGTTTCGGTAAAAATAAATAAATACACGAACGAAAAACAAAGAAAAACGTTCAACCAAGCAAGGATGGCGGCAAACCAATTTCTAATCAAGTTCTTAAAATTCTCATTGCACGTTTCCTTTTCTTGATTTGGAAAACTTGATACTGTCGTTGTCTTGCACGAATCATCACTGGCGGACATTTATCTCTCCGCACATGATAGCAAAGTGAACGCTCAATCGATCGGAATACCTTAAACAGCAATGACCAGAACCGGTTGCTGACCAGCGGATTTCGTTAAAACAATGGTTTGCTGGGGGTGCTCAGTCTCGCGGGCTCAGAAAACCTGGTTGTGGTCATTGTTATTTAAGGGTTTTCCAATCGATCACCAATCCTGCGTGCTTGATTACCTCGGCGACGAACACGCTGACAACGTATTCTTTTTCCCGCTTCTCCCAATATGGATCCTGGCTGTGTAATGTCGTCTAGCGGATACCTTGCAATAGGTAATCTAAACGCTGGAGCGTTAGTGCAGTTATCGGACTCTTAGGTAATAAGGCAATATTCGAAACTTCTGTAGTAACATATGCGACTAATCACAACTAGTCAAATGTAGACTTCGAGGCTTAATTTCCGTAAACGAGTTTGTAAATATCTGAGGAAAAAATGGCAGCATTTACCTGGTAATTCTGAGATGCCCGCAAAAATGCCTGCACTGAATGCCAAGTATTTCCTTGGTTTCCGTTGTAAGTGACCAACTTGACGTTCTGAGCACCTGCGAGGGCAAATACCTGCAACTGACCCACCGCAGCTCCGTACATATGATAGTAGAATTGAATACAATAGGACCCAGCCAGCTTGGGGGACTCCAGGCGGGCGACGTCTCCACTTTTCCGTGGAACAGATGCTTCGGCGTATATGTAATAACCTGAAGGGTGAGTAGAAAAGAATAAACACGAAGACCGACTAATAGAATCGGACGTTATTTTTATACTTGTTTTTTGTCCTGGTTAGCATAAACCATAATGAATGAAAATTTGTCAACTTAAAACACAACGACTTTATTAAAAAATTACCAGTCCATAATCCCTTAATTCGCTGTGACGAAGGGCTAACGATGGAAACGTCAGCTAACAAGGTTTCTTACAGTGTTTAGTTTACACTTATCCACTCGTTTGACAAAACCAAATTTCCTATATTTGAGATCCTTTCAAGGCAACCTCCACTAAAACAAGAAAATACCTTTAAACCACAGAACATGGGTGTTTACATTAAAAATTGTTCGAACTTTTTCCAATGAAACTTTTTCCAATGAACTAAATAAATTTCAAAAACGTTTGAATTTTAGAATCACCTGTCACTTTCAAATTTCTCGGGCGTCGCCATCTTGAATAATTGTGACGTGTCGTTGTTGCCCTATTGTTTCAAAACAAACGCTCTTTGTGTGAAAACTACGAGGGCAACCATGACACGAGACAGTTATTCAAGATTGCGGCGCCCGGGAAATTTGAAAGTGAAAATAAATTATTCTCAAGTTCATTTTTTTCGATACAAACACTCGTCAATCAAATTTGATTGCAAAACATTATTTCCGTTTAAAATTATTCATTAGTCGGAGTGGAGGTTCCTTAATTCAAAGTGGATATGATCTGAGGTCACTTTGTGCTTTTTATATAACATGCTTGATTATAGAATGACCACTGACCTTTCGAAAAAACACCGTTGGTCGGCCCAGTGTCCGGTGCGCTTGATGTAGCGCCCTCGTTTAAAGTCCAGTCGAATTGATCCCCTTTTCCTTGGGTAAATTCACATAGAGACTGGGCATCAAAGTTGCAATACACTTAAAAAGAAGAAAAAAGGACTTAAAGAAATTTCGACGCTTTCTTGGAATGCATCAGTATTTTTTCGTCAATCATATTATCTGTAAGCTTCCTGAATATCTCTCATCGCACATCTCAAAAAGATCAGGCGAACAGAGGTCACCAGCCGTCTTCACTTGACACAGACAATTGAAGTCTACTTTTGACGAAGCCACAGTTTATACTACAGTTTCTAGTCGGTTGATTGCCTTTTTTTTCTTTGGTACATGAAAACGGCATATTATTATAGTAGGACACATCACCCCTCACAAGGATCTTCATTAGGGATTATTCAAGGCAATCCTATAGGGCCCTGAATGGTGATGATTTACCTAGTGGACTATTCAACCGTACCTTCGCGGCGGCTGGTTGATGTAGGTGTAGTGTCTGGTCTCACTGGCGTTTGTTTACTCTCAGTGGGTGTAGGGGTTACGTCCGTCGAGCTCGCGTCATCACAATTCCCAGGGGTTAGTTTAATTTCGTCTAACGCGACATCTCCCCTGTAACTCTTTCCTCGAACTGCCTCAAGTTCAATCTGCCAAACGAACAAATGGGTGAAACTCGAAGTGACTTGGCTGGAAAAACATTTAGTTCTACATTGTACTTTGTGCATTCGTATCACACCAGGCGAGTCGCTGATTGTCCGGCCCTTTCCGTAATGTTGAACTAAGGCCAGATTCTTTATTGTACTTCTCACACGCCAAACATTTGTAAATCTTTACCTAATGATATTACTCTTGCTGGACCTTTCTTCTTCTTTTAAACACGATTTTGCAGATATTCATTTTTCTCGTTGCACATGCGTGGTTTTGTGAAGAGACCTTCTTTGTATAAACCTTGTAGTTTCTGGGGGGTTAACGTTCCCTTTCCAATTTTGTTACTCTCTTGTAAACAGTGATGTGTTTTTTTATTCCATGTAATAATATCTTATTACTTGTGTTTATTGTGTACATCACTTAAATTCCTTAATTTCCCTTTTTGTTATACGGCGAAACAAACAAGCAAGCAAGCAAGCAAGCAAGCAAGGTAAATGAGAAAATCAATACAAAAGGGGACTTTCGAATAATAAACCACTTTGATTGCGTGCTCAAATTCAGTGAAAAGGAACCAGAAATAACTGATAAACAGAGGAACCATACGTGTACGGGTGTATGGGTAATCGGAAGAAATCCGAAGGGTTCATTTGCAGGAGTCGAAACTTTGACCTTCCGATTACTAGTTTGAATGCTCCATCACTAAGCTATAGGAGATTCCTGGGAACTAGGCCATCAAACTACAATGGAGGACAAAATTCCTTGGGACAGGCGAGGAAAACAACATCGCTTACATAAATCGAACAACAGCACCCTATTTCGCCATAACTGGGGGGTGTTCACTGTACCCCTCCCCCCCCTACGATGTTCCTACAAGGAAAGAGTGTTATACAGGAAGTTTGGAACGTACGGCGCACAAAATTCAACATATTTTGTAATAATAGGGAGTTTAAGAAACGGCGACGGCTACGACTACAACAACGCCACAAAATAATATTAATAATATCATTAGTTAAAAGACCTTAGCAAGTAGTGTTAGTGGTCCTCTGCATAACGACGACTGACGTGAAATCACCAAATTTCATTCTATATTTTCACTGTGAAATCACTCGTACCAGTTTATTTTTTAGGATACTTTGCCCATATTGTAGGACGTGAACGAGATTGAATAATCGCGAAAGACTTATGATAAAGTAAAGTTATGTTTTTAGGTGATGTTTTCGTCGACCGCCGCTGTCGTAGATCTTAAACTCCCTATTGTTTGGGGGAGAAGGGAGTAGCGCCATAGATTTATCTTCATGGCGCAAAAACGTCCCATGAATTTTAACCTCTATTTGTTGGTACAGGTGACAATTTTTATTTTTCTATAAAGCAGAAATCGTCGAAACGGTGCATTCTTTTTATATTGAAATGATATAGTGAGAATGGTCCATAAAATGAGATACCACGCAGTCTCTTACACTGCCTCTGATATCCCTAAATCGGTTTGTTTCTTTGTCATTTTTATCAAAGAGTCTTAATAATTCCCAAATCCCAAAAAATACAAGTCCCCGTAAACAAGGGCCTTGTAGTAAAGAAACGTTGTAACTTTACTTCCATAAGAGGCTTTCGCCTGTGCAAGGATCCCAAAAGTGTAACCACTTGTATAATTCACATTCTTTCATGCCCGTAGATCATCAAGTGAGATACCGAAGATGACCTTTGCTGTCATAAGATTGAGTAATTATGCCTCCCTCCCCTAAAAAATGATGAATTCATGTAACGCATAGACATCATTTGACATCCTTGCAGTAGCTAAGGCTCAATAGTGTGTCACATTTTTCAACGTGGATACATCATAATGTAAATCGGTTACACATTTGTTCAGAAAGACATCTATTTACCCGAAACTGCTCGGTTCCCGTCAAAGAAGTTTGAGCCGTATACCACTGATCCCCCTTGTTGCCGCTGGTCGAAAATATGACGGTCTTTTGGGAGCCAGAATTTTTGTAGGCATTTAGGGAATCGATGTCTGTACCCAGCATGTGAAAATGTAAACGAAGACAGTAGGGCCCACTCAGGTATGGTGAAAGCAAGACGGCGCGGTCACCAGGTACACGCGGGCTGGAGGTTTCAGCGTAAATATACCATCCTAGAAATTGAGTAGATTGTCTCGAATGACGCAAATTACTTAAAGCGAGGTAAAGAATTTAACTAGTCATTTTAAATGAACCTGAAGTTCTGCGAGTTCAAAACCTTTATTTGTCTTCAAAATCATAAGACAATATAGAGCGAGCTTCAATCGAGTGTCGTAAGAGCAAAACCAAAGTAATTTCTTTGGCCAATCAAAAAGGACGGAGACAATCCAGTAAACCAATCTAAATTTGAAGTAAGCACGCGCGTTTTTGAGACGCGGACGGCAACCGGAAGTGAGCTGCAAGGATGCAGCCTATATCATCCTATGATACATAGTTCAAACTCACTACTACACGTCACGATCATCGCCCAACGTGCCGTGGCATTGAGATTCTCGTCAATATGAAAATGGTGTACAGGAACTTCATAAAGATTAGTGTCGCTGCTCGCGTAGCTCGCAACAAAAATTAATCTGGTGTGAAAAATTTTGAGAGCAAAACAGAATTAAGCCGCTATGCCCACCACGTGCAATTATTGACGAGGGAGGTAAACTGGAGTACCCAGAGAAAAACGCTCGATTCAGGTTAAGATCGACTCAGCTCGCACAGGAGGGGTGGATGATAACACACTACACCTGCCTGACTTCCAATGAATACTGGACATAAATCGGTGGATGTGGATTCGGATCGGGAAAAATGCTATCGATCACTTTCATAAATGGCGACCACTTCTAGTTTACATTCTTTTGTATTTACGTTAATTAGACCTGCTGTCCTCATTTTGAAACAAATATTCTTTTGAAATTTCCTCGTCGTGGGGAGGCTAGAAAGGCTTATTAAAACAAAATAATATTTTATTTGGCCGCCATTATGGAAGAGGTCTATTATCTGTTTCAGCCCTTTGTTTCAAACCTGATACACTGACAGAACTAACCTGCAATGTTTACTTTTAGTATACACTTACCTCTGCCAGACATATCTGTTGTCGGTCCAGTCCCTCCGCTTGGCGTTGACCCCTTGTGCAACGTCCAGTCAAAGTTGTCTGCGGAGTCTTGCTCGAATTCGCATAAAGTATTACTGTCGAAACTACAGTAAACTTGTTTTAAAAAAACAAAACAAAACAAGGAGCAGTCGTGAAATTCAAGGAATCATCTTTTCTTTGAAGCATAAAAGAAACACGAGTTCAATTTATTGTGTCGAATGAAGGAGATCTCAAAAACTCGAAACTTGAAAACTTTGGAGTACTGACACATTCTTTTGGAAAGGAAGGATATATGTTTTCGTTTTTGTCTCAATCATTTCTCTTGACGCCGTTGTTTAAGGATTTATGAAAGAAACTAAGTCGTGACACAAATTATCCGCTAATAAATTATTAATAATGATTTTCTAATTCTGCCTTAATGTAAGCTAGCTCCATTCTACTTACCTACAGGACGGGAATCTGGCCTGGAGACAGGTAATTCTGTTAGAAGAAAACAAGTTATATATGAATTATTTTCGCATCTAATTTATCAAAAGAAATGAATTTGAATAAGAGTCCATTACCAAGAGTAAGAAATTGATATCAGGTTTGTCCCCAATCAGCGTCAGAAAAGTGTCTATTTTTAAACCAAGTTTTGCGGGAAAATAAACGATAGACCGAATGTTGTACTTAATTCAAATCTCCCGCGGTTAAGATTCTTTTGTATAGCATTCACATTTAAGTGATTTGGAAACACCTGGAGCAAAACGGTACCCTCCCATCGTTATTGCGCATACATTCTGCGCATCTCAAGATACTCGCATTTCCTATGGGTGGTGCTTACCAATACAGGAATATTTATGCACGGCTTAAAACTATGCAGAGAA
>NC_090892.1:45825798-45838298 GCF_036669925.1 Montipora capricornis | reverse complement strand
AAGAGAGTCCAAACTGAAAAACTTAAGACGTACTTACGGAATTAAGCTTCAGGTCCTGTCGAGTGAGAGAATTCAACCGCTAACCCGACTTCTCTTGTAAGAGTCTTTATTTATTTATTGTCTTCACTATGAGAGGCGATGACTTACGATACAAGATCAATTGTTTCATTTGACGCTCTTTTTAACATTGCAAAACCATAGATGCTACATTAAGCGATTGCAGATGCAATAACCTACCCTCCTCCCACGGTAAACCTGATGTAGTTTTTCTGTGTTGTCCTGGGTACAAACTTCAAACAAGTGAGACTGTGATAGTCCGCGATAGCGTCTTTAATTGCTTGGATGCCTTTTCCTTCTGTAGATATCAATACACAGGTTTTCAGTTTATTAATGTGCTTAATGGGTGTTAGGGCAGAGCTAAGTTTAGAAACGAATGAATTGTTAAAGCTTTTCCTCTCTTCTTACTGACCCCACCCCCCTCGGTACGCAAACTAAAGGAGCTGAGCCAGTTTGATAATCAAGATGTAAAAAAGAAAAACCAAAAAAAAACAAGAGTATCAAAGTGACCGACAAAGGTCCAACATACTTTTGTCACTGATAAAACAGCGAAGAAAATTGATTTTGACTACTCAGGCACGTTAAGGCATGGTTCACTCGCTTGTAGGACATAGTTACGTTAAGAGAGGAAGCCATGGTTTAATGTTACTGAAACTTATATCTTAAGGATCCTTAATTGGTTGAAACGGTTTGCAATGTTCAAATTCAGGTCACGTGAACTATAATTGGATGGTAACGAAAAAAATCTTCTTTTCAAAATGGGGAATACAAAGTAAATTTTAAACTACTTTGTTTACAAATATGTGGCGGAACCTCCCCCATTTTAAAATGAACTTTTTGTAAAGTCACAGAGCAAGCGATGCTATGTGATACTCCCAAGCATTCTCATTTAGTAAACACAGTCATATGACAAACATTAATTACTCTATTGAACGATGAAATTTTTTTCACTCATTAAGAATAGGGATTTCAAAATTCTCTGCGGGGGGTTCTTAAGAGTGGCTCAGCCATGCCTTAACTAGCCTGAGTAAGAGCAACAAAGGCCTTTTGTAGCAGTTGGCAATTTCGACTTTCTCTTTTTCCATTTATTGTTTTGTTGGTGGCCTTCAAGAAAGTCCTCGTGATCTCGTAAATACCGATTTTAGACAGTTTTTTATGCAGGAACAAGAAAAAGAAATCCTAGATTGGGGACAGGTTAATAATAATGATGATAACAATGACGACAATTTGATGACAATGATTCTGGAACTAGCAAAGACGACGACACTAACATTCTTAACAACAGTGACAATAGACCATTTTACAGTTGTAGCTAGGTTACCTAGCCAAAGAATGGAAGAGAGGCTGCCGGTGACCCTACTTTGATAGAAATCTTTGTGCTTTTCTAATGTTAATGGAGACTAATTAGAATTACATCAACACAATTTACATTGATAAAAGCAGTAATGTCTGTATCACTGCAAGGTCACCGGCAGCCTCACAGCCAGTCACAGGCTAGGTCACTGAGCAGACAACTGCAAAATGGCCTATTCAATGAAAATCACAATGGTAATGCAGAGGCGGTTCTAGTGGGTGGGTACAGGGGGTGCGCACCCCCTCCCCTGAGATGACCCGTGGCTTTCTAATAGAACTGGTATTTTGCAAAAAAAAAAAAAAAAAAACGCCAGCAATCAGCTAAGCCATTCCTTAGTAGTTCACCGTCACCTAAGAAAAATTCTGGATACGTCCCTGTAATGCTAATGTTAATTGTAAATGAGGAATAACCTTATCCAGGAGCTCATGACTAGGAGCGAACAACTCCCATATATACTAAGCATATGTCGCGACATTTTTGCAGACCGATCTATTTTAAGACTACTTTTTCTGCAAAAAAACAAAGGCAGTTCCGGTTCGGTGACACTATGACGTCAAGTTAGTTTCTTGTGATTGGTCATTGGGCTCCAGTGGGAGTCTCATTCTCGGGAAATTCAATCTTAAAATAAATCGTTTTGTGAAAACTATAAACGTCGTGGCAGGAATATAGGGCTGTTGTTCGCTCCTAGTTATGGGCCCCTGCTTTAAGCTTAACTAGTTGAGCACAAGAACATCACTAACCGTGGAGTGGAAAGCGAGTGCTCTTGCTATGGTGCGCCGGGTAACCCTCTTCCCTCAAATTCATACATGAAAACGACAATGCCTGGATGCTACAGAACAGGAGCCGGTTGCTCGAAGCCTAGTTAACTCTAACCGTTTGTTAAAGGGGCTAGGTCACGCTATTTTAGGTATATTCGTTTAATTTTGTTAATTATGAGCTCTAAACATCAAATTGGCAGAGCAAGAGTCTTTCACTTGCAAAATCACGGCCACATAACAACTGAGAATGATTTTCCAGCTGTGTAAATGACATTTTGATATAGACTGATATAAATTTGAAAAAAGGTGGGCCAACGTTTTTCAAATTTACCCAAATTCAATCCATTTCAATCCTCTCCAGTTTTGTCCATCCATGTCCCTTCTTGGCTTCCCTGTGTTTTGTTAGAGTTCTTCTATAGTTTTGAACAGTTATTTTGATATTTTAGTTAATTCTATGACCATTCGATCAGTGCTGAAATTGCGTCAAATTGCGTGACCTAGCCCCTTTAAGAAGTGTCAAAACCTATAGGTTTCCATGGTATTTAACGCTGGTTAGCTTTAACCATGCTTCGAGCAACCCGGGCCAGGCCTTTGTCTTGTGAATTTCCAGCTTAAGAAAACGTCAAAAAATTAAGTTAAAAAGGTACTTTTTTTCTGCAGGGTATAACAAAATGAAAAAAAATAAAGCATCACTCGCGTTCAGCTTTATCGCACATTGTTAGAGTTCGTTCTGCTTTCTTTCTTTTTTTTTTTTTTTTGGTTTTATTTTGTTTTTTCGTCTGTTTTTTGTTAAACGACAAAAACAAAAACAGTATAACCATGTGCACTTACCGATGGTTTCATCTATGATATACGGAACGGTATTTTGAGGCCAGAAACCGTGGGGATACTTGATAGCATTGCGGCCACGTGGGTCTTGTTTTATGAACCTCTCAGTCTCGACATCGGAGATAATGTCCCCCAGGATAAGGTTTGTTCCGTTTGCACCTAAGGCTAAAGAGTCTCCAAAGTAAGTACGTGTGCTGTTAGACCTAAAACGGCTTTTTGTTACAGCCTCACCCATGGATGCGACCCGCATATTCCCCGCTTAAAGAATACGACAAACTTTTAGCTGAAAACTTTCCCTGCATTAGCTTATGTTGGAGACACACATGATATGATAGCGGGGCGATTTAGGGATAAAATTGGGGAAAATGACAGGTGGAATGGGGCGAGTCCGTGGAATTACTCCCTATTTCGTGACCAGAACCTAACAGGAAAATGTTGATTGGTCGAGACATGTCATGTGAGCTCAAGTGAGACGTATATGCTTGAATAAGTATGACAGATGCGTTCGACTGGGTTAAAATCAGTCTCGCGCCTTGCGTAATTGAGATCATTGCCAGGTGTTCTCAAAGGAAATTAAATATGCACATTTGACAGAACTGCAAAGCGACTGCTAAATAATACATAAAGTGAAAAGCCCGTGTTTACTCAATGGGTGAATTTTTAGTCAAACAATAGTTCCACTGGCTTAATTCGTTTAGAAATGTACTAAACGCCCCATTTAGTCGCATAGACATCGAAAGGATACTACATCAATCGATGGACAAAGCACCTTTGCACGAGGATTTCCTCAAGAAGGAAGAAGAAAAGAAAAAATGGGTAGAATACTGGGTAGTTTTGAGAAGTGCTGTGTTGTATTTTTACGACGATCAAACAGATTTATGGCATGAGTATTGCCATAAAATTGAAATTACTCCGAGCGCAAAATGTTCGGTGGTGAGGCGTAAGGTATACAGTTACCGTTTTAAATTAGTCACCAGTGAAGGCTCGTGGCTTCTTAAATGCCAGACGAACCTTCAAAGACATCGGTGGATGCATTCAATCGACGTAGCAGTGCGGAGAATTTCTTTCGACGCAACAGACGTCGCTCCAGCAATGGCCATGGCACCACGTGGTTGCTATGAAGAAGGATTGTTCGGCAGGAGTGTGCTGCGGGAGATAAGGCAACGAGAAGCTACCGCCAGCTCAGTGGGAAAAGAACGTAACAACAATTCGTCGCAAGAAAAGGAACTGATCTTCAATACCGAAATCTGCCAAGGTATCAAATGTGAAACGCCAAAAGTGAAGGAAAGTATTTATGGTGATAAACAAACTAGTATTGCTTTGAAAGCCGGGAATGGTGATAGCGTCGGCTCTAGTGATGCTGACATTGGAAGCCCACGAGAAAATCTCGCTTTCTCGGATGATGAGGTCAGCATCGACGGCAGAGCAAAACGACACAACACAGCTCAAGCTAAATTAATCCTCGTTGAAAGTGCCCACAAGCTGTCGACTTCAGTAAGCGATTGAGTTTGTTCAAAGTTAAAATATAACACCTGGAAACAAAAAAACTTACACTAGCAGTACTGTTGTTTCGTCTAGAATTGCTATCATGGGTAATTTCTTTTTTTGTTAAAAACCTCGATCGGCTTTTATTTCTGTTGTCATTATGAAGGATGGTTACTGTAGTTCCACTTTAAGTTTTCTTGCGTATACAAACTGTAAGTTTAAATTGATGCTTTTAGAAAAATGCCAAGATGTCATTTTTGTCTCTTAGGAACTCTCGGAACAAGAACATTAAAATGTCACTTTGTTTTGTCTTTAAATTGTTGGACATTTCAGAACGGTGGAACTGTCCAGAAGCCTCCAAGCTTTTTTTTTGTTTTTCACTTTGTCGTGTTTCATTACATAAAGAAAGTCCAAAATGATTTCTCGTTAAAAATGACGTATGGCGTAATCATATCGTCGAATTTTAAAAAGTGAATTTCGGTTTTAATTGGATTTCATGTCCAGAGTCAATTAATTTATTAATACATCTTCTCAACTGCAAACGCAACTTTTAAATTTGCAATGGGATGTTAAAACATGAAAAACAGTCTGCGTGAAAAAGTTTAAGGAGCAAAAACAATTCCGGTAAAGATACTTTTCAAAGATGATTTATCGACAGTTTTAGTTCAGTGAAAACTTCAAAACAATGATTTTGTGATGGCAGAATGTTTCCTAAAGGGTTTTGCAAGTAAAGAATTAAGAACATTATGTTTCAGTTTTTTTACAATCAAACAATGATTAAATTTTATAGATAAAAACTTGAAAGCTCATGAAAAATTGAATGAATTCAAATATTCTTTATAATTTACTACAAAAAGAACGTATACTGAAAACGAGATGAGCAAAATGTTTAACTGTCAATTACAAATGAAGTGTTGTAATTAAATATTCGCGACTTCAATAAATAAAACACTTTTTAAATGTAAGTTCGAATCATAACGATCGAAAACTGCACCTGTACATGTTTATTTTATAGATGATTTTCACCTGACGTCACAGAAGCCATGTTTGTGTACAGAACAATCGAGGAAAAAGTCTTCTGGGAATTTGACTCAAAAAGGAAAACATGAGCCATGATAGCCCACTGTCGATACATTAAAATTCAGTCCTAAACAAAAGACATCATCTCGAGGCCCTGGGGAATAAACTCATACAAATCCTTACTCATTCCCCAAAGCCTCGAGATGATGCCTTTTGTTTACGACTGAATTTTAATATATTGAAAGTGGGCTATTTGCTATTGTTTTGTACACAAACATGGCCATCTCATCGCGTGATTAAAAACCGTCTTAAGACCTAAACCCAGTGTTTCATGTAGTACGTATTGTGTTAATTGTAATTAGCCTAATTATGTCACGGGAATAACACTGAAGGAATGTTCATCAAAGATGAGTTGTTAAAAAGAAGGCCTTTGTGAAATAAAATTGAATACAAATTGAAGTGAATCGCGGAGGGTGTAAAGTGCAGGTTGCAGGTCATTGTTTTACTAAAACTGAAACAACCCAAATATTTACAAAAATGCTAACATTATGTGAACCCTCCTTTGATAAATCCTGGTTACGCCCCTGTATGATAAATGTCTCTTTCGCCCAACCGTTGGAGTAAGGATTATGTTTATGATAATCAGTGCCAGTCATCTCCCCTCTCATGTTCAGGCGTAAAAAAGTAGTAACTATCCATCTCAAATGAAAGTATTCATTACGTTGTATTCTAACCTTGATTAATCTGCACTTCGTCTCTCTCCGGTGTAATTTGTGATGTATTTCCTAAATAGAATAAACAAGACAAAAAAGGGAGGAACGTGTGTTCATACGGAGCCAGACGTTCTTCGCTTGAATCGACTAATAAAACTGAGATAGACGTTTTCGTAACAGCGAGACAAGGCTATTTCCGACGAGTAAAGTGGCCATTGCCTTTGCAAGTATGCGTGCGACCTTCTCCCCTTGAGATTATTGACTCTTTCAGTCTCCGCCGCAAAGAGACAAATTGCTCATGCTCTATA
This sequence comes from Montipora capricornis, assembly GCF_036669925.1. NCBI lineage: Eukaryota > Metazoa > Cnidaria > Anthozoa > Scleractinia > Acroporidae > Montipora > Montipora capricornis. The sequence continues at coordinate 45,831,775 of NC_090892.1, read as the reverse complement.
AGGCAACAAACGGTAATACTAACACAGACTGCAGGGGTCAGAGTGATCATAGTTAATCGAGGGACTGGTTACGAAACCTTAAAACCTTCAAAAGCGAGAACTATGTTGTCGCAATCGATGTTGAATTGACCGTGATAGTGCGCAATCATTTGTTTTCGCTTTCGTTGCGCATAATTTAATCGAAAGATTTGATTGGTTATCTCTCGAAAAATGGTGTGTTTTGTGCACTGTCAAGACCAAAAATAGACAAAAACATGAAACAAAAAGACCGGTCGAGTTTCATAACCATCTCAATGCTTTAACTATGGAGTGATGCAGTGTTGGAAACCTCTTGTCTTTGACGACAAAGGAGGTAAAGATGGCCTTGCTTCAACGTTGGTATAACACCCTGAAGGAGGAAATAACTCTACGCAGTGTTCTGTTTATTGGCAGTGGCTTGGGAATGCTTGTGACCCTTGCCCCCGCGGTGAGCAAATTTGATTGCGTGAAAAGTGGTCGTAGTTTTCGTCACAACTGTTTGTGCGACAAAAGGGTCCTAAAACCAATAATTTCGCAGGATCCGAATTCCGTTTTTTTATGGTAGCTTCAAATTCATTGGCTTTTGCCGAGAGAATTGTGCGATTTCATTGGCTCCACCCTGGAATCACGTGCAATATCAGGGTAGAAAATCCAGCAAAGAAGTTGATTTTCATGACATCTAGAGAAGGAGTTACAATTGAATTAATTAAATATTGAACAGAAATTTGGAGCTGCGGGTTCACTAATCGAACCAGTGTGTTCACTCGCCAAATAGTTATAGTGAACGGAGATTAAATGTTTGCCTTGTTTTTTGTGTGTAATGAACCGTGAATACTTGCCTCCAACTGGCAACCTGTCCTTGCCATCGAACCAACGAGTTCGCCAATCGAAGTTACAAGGTCACCAAGGGAACCAACGAGTTCATTGCCCGAGGTTCAGTAACTTGTTAAGTTATTAAACGAGGAGTTCATTCGGTCAGCAAGCACTTTGTCTAAACACGAATCTGAAACAACTTTAACACAGTACGATACTCGTTGAATTCACAAACCGAGTCGAAGTACTCACTCAGATATTTGTTGGATTCCAGTCGAAAACCATTGCTCTCTAGCGAAGATATTACCGTTCAATTTCTGACTGAACTGACGGAGTTGAAACGAGCTCTCAACGAAACTCCTTTTTCCATTTTCCTTTTGTCTTTTGTGCATTTGCAGAATCTTTCTCTTCTATCAGTTTTTTCGCATTTTTAGATTATAAAATCGTTTCATTTTTACTTCGGGCTCTATTTCTTCGCGTTCTGATCACGTTCTTTCGCCACTTGTGACCACATGTCGTTATGATATCCCGGCGTGCAAGATACAATACCCAGCAATTGTTGCTCTAGCGGGCGGGATACATTCAATTTAGTTAAGGCCAGGTGACTTCTAAACAGGCAATGACAGTAAACGTTAAATATTCTCGAAAACTGGATCTATGTAACAGCACATTTTTCATTTACTGTGATTGCAATAGACCAAATCGGCTAACTCAGTGTTGTAGCCAATTCAGATCTCCCGCGGATAAGATTCTTTGTGTATTGTATTTGCATTAATGTCGCACTCACATTTAAATGATATGAAAATACCTGGAACGAAACGTTTTATTCCCAGAGGGTTTGAATTGGATACAACATTGACTTTGTCGTGAGACTTGATTGTTATTCACTGCACTAGCTAAACTAATTTTTACAAAACGAAAGATTGAACATTACCATTTCCTGCAATCAAATTACATATATTCATTCACATTGATCACCCTTTTGGGGCCCTGATCAGTTATTCAATTTACTTCATGTGACAAAATTCCTTGTGTCCTCGCGCCAAACGGTAGCTACTCCACCTTTCTAATTCACAAGCTTCCCTCGTTGCCACTTTAACGCAAGCTAGTTTGTTAGTTTAAGCAGACTATGATTATCGGTACCCATTGAAAGAACATCGACCAAATCATTTCGCGCAGGAGCCCATAAGCTCTTGTTCCGCGTGAACGTCGCAGGGTACTCACCTGTGTTGGTTTGTCCACCTCCCGGGGGAGGAGTGGGAACTAGAGAGAAAGACAAACAACGTAATAAAAAATAAAAAATAAACCCAAAGCGAAGAAAATCCTCGTGTCATAGGAACATTAGTTGCCCTTTTACAAACAGGCCAGTTTCCTCAACGATTACAGTTTATGCCCTATAAATACTAATGCCTCCATGCACATTTCAGACATTTCTTCGATCTGTCGACTCAACTACGACGCCCTTGCCAATCAGGATATCAGCGTCAATATTTCAAGTGACATTTATTTTGCCTTTCTTAAAATCGTGAGATAAACAGTTCTTAACCATGAGGACTTCAGTCCGTGTCACTAACGTGTCAAACACGATAAAATGCCTTCCAATTTCACAATCTGGCATTGGGTCAATTGGTGATATACACACTGCAGACTGGTTCGAAATTCAGTCAATGTTGAGTTAGTGAAAGTACCCGTAGCGTAATTGCGACAAAACAGCACTCAAAAGCATTTCTTTCCTGAGTCTGTGCACTGCCGAGAAAATATCGTAATGTAGGAAACCTTTTCATGGATCGTATCAACACCCTCCAAAGATTAGAAGTGTACAATGACATCCACGAAAATAATCACGCACTCACCTGGTTCAATAATGACTTTGCCAAGGGCAAAAGAGACTAGCATTGCCACAAAACACAGTATTTTCTCCCAATCGATGTTCTTACCCCAATGATGTCCACTTCTCGCCATAATTTTCAAAATCACGCGACGGATGTTTAGGTTTTTACAGAAAAAGCAATCACAGTAGTCTGTCGCAGTAGTGACCCAAACAAATCAGCCAACAATTATATGACCTTTACTTAATACGATACGTAATGCGGCATTTCCTGTCAAGAGTGTGATACTCCAAGTTATTTTCTCCGCAGAGGCAAAATTCTGAGGAGGCATTAAAAAGATCTGCATTACGTTTACACGAGACTGCTGTTTGTCGTAAAAGGATGAAAATCATCTTATTCTAAATTCTCTCTCTTTTGAGGAGTTACTTCGGATAAGTGTAGCTGACAGGCAAGAAAGGAACAAAATCTAACGTGTTTCTTTGAATTTTGGCAAAACGAAAATTTCAGCCAGACGTAACAGCAATGATAAATCTCTCTGTTATTGTAGTCACTTGTGGTGGTCCGCTCGTATTAATATAAGAAAATCGATATAGTATTATTCAGGATTATTACATCTTGTCCACGAAGAGATTACGCAAAATCTCGCGAAGGCATTTTTGCAGTGCGCACGTACACGGAGTAAAGCGATATGGTATTACACTAATTGAAAACTACCGATGCCCCCTCTTGAACTGTTTTTGCTGTTTGATACCCATGAATCTTTTATCGGATAAGGCTGGGCATTTGAGCTGAAATCAGGAAAACAAATATTTTGTGAGAATTTGAAATGATTGATCCAAGCCAAGCTCTCACCAACCTCCCTCCCCCTCAGGAATGAGGTCAACTGTTAAGAGTTAGCGGAGAGATGTTTCGATACAATTTAGTAAGACAAAATTATGCTCCTATCAATGTTAAACCCCCCAGGAGGGGGGGGGGGGAGAAGTCGGGTATGGGGTGGGATTTTGACATTTTCTGAAAAAATGAGTCAAATTCCCCACCTCCGGGACAATGTAATTGGCCAAAAGTATCCAAACCACCCCCCTAGGGCGAGTAAAGGTGGCCAAAATGATACCCTTTAGACTTTGCTGCACACAATAAGAGTGCAATGTATGTACCACTCACGTTTTGTTCAGCCATCTCTCACGAACGCGGGACGTTCATTCGAACGCCTTCTGGGTATTTTCCAAGATGGCGGAGTTATTTCCAAGCAACCTCGTTCCTAGGGAGTTTCCTCACCTAACGTCTATTTAACAATTAGACCCGTAGCCCGCAGGGGGTTTGGGTCAATAGCCCATTCGGCTTCGCCTCATGGGCTATTGACCCGTGGCCCTTGAGGGCGAGGGGTCTAATTGTTTTAGTATCACCCAACTAGTCGGACAGAAAAGGCAAAGTTAGCAAATGCAAGTTGAAAATATATTTATTTGGAAATAAAACAAAAGAAAGCGTCATGCTTTGACTATTACTAATAGTCCTCTAGTAGCGTAGCCAATCAAAATGCAGCATTTGCATTAGTCCACTAGTTGGGTGAAAAATGAATTTTTCAGAATCTAGAACAAAAATTCATCTTCCAAATCGGCACCCTTAATCCTCATGGTATTAACGAACGCTTTTCATTTAACTAATATATTCCTATTTTTCACGTTGCCATGTTACCACCAATAGCGTATCTTCTACTCTACTATAAAAACTACACGTAACCCATAATTCCTCGATTCGCTCTGACGAAGGGCTAACGCTCGAAACGTCAGCTTTTAGAATCTCTGTACGGTAGCCAATTTACATTATCAACTCCGATGATAAAACCAAATTTTTGTATGATACTGATGACGATTATTAAAGGCTAGCGTTGTGTATTAACGTCTGGTGACAAGAAGTAATGGCTGGTGATGTTTGGAAACGTCTATTGACGAGTAGTAACGTAGAGTTACGGGTGGTGATGTGTGGTAACGTATAGTAATGGTTAATAACGTGGGATAACACCTAGTGAGTGGAAGTAACGTTGAGTTACGATTAATCATGTAACACTCTATAAAGTGACTAGTATTGTTGAGTAGTGTTGGCAGGTGACGTTGAGTATTGTACTGCATAAGGAATTTTACGGGGATTTTTCATTTACTGTACTTGGTCACGGAGTTATAACCTTGATTTCCAAGCCCTCTTCATTATCCAAGATGGTGGCCATGTCAAATTCCCACGCTGGGGATATGTCGTACGATCAAAATCCCCACCCTGGAGACAGACGTCACAGTCAAAGCCCCGTGGGTAGCCAGACCACCCCCCCCGGGGGGTTTAACATTGATAAGTCCATTACATGATGAAATTTTTGATCAGCATTTACGTCTCTTGCTTGATCATCGCGGCCGAGAAGCACTGAAAGTTGACAGTTTTCAACTCAAGGCTTCGCAACTCTCACTGTAGACAACAAGCTGGCCCTCTTTTACCGCTTAATTCGTAGAGCTCGTGGTGGAAAGAAAATCAGGTGAGAAAAAATTTAGTCTCCTACGCAACCGTTCGTTAGATGGGCGTTGCGTGGGAGACTAGAAAAAATGGCAATATTAGGGAGCGTTTTTGAGGCACGGACGGAAAGCGGAAGTGAACATTTCGCATGCCAATGAAGAGAGTAGTCTCTGAGAGATTTTCAATTGAATCGCCTATACTAGTGAAAACATACTAAACAATACAAATGTGATAATGGGAAGACAAGTTAAATGGAAAAAAAGTTCACTTTCGGTTGCCGTGCGTTGCCCAAAAACTGTTGTGTGCTTGAAGCTCCCTATTGCAGCAAGAACACACTTCCTCGTGTCAGATTTTTGCGCGCACTAAGAGGCGAAAGAGGGACAGGTCTAAGAATTCTGTTGCTTTTCGAAAGCTCAAAAACGCGTTTCTTTTCAAACGGAGTCCAGGCAAATGCGAAACATTTTGTGGTGGTGAACTAAAAATTTTAGTTACCGGTAACATCCGAGTGAAAACTAATTTTGTGATGAATCATTTCACACTTGATTAGGAAAGGTTCAATGTAGGCCTAGGAACATACGGTAGTTTGTCAAAAAACTTGCAAATCTTTTTCTGTGCAAATCAGTCTTTCTTGGGTAAATGCAATCTCCAGAAGGGTGCGATTATAGCTAAATAAGCCTTGATCATTTTTTTTTTTAATTTAGTGTATTTTTAGCCTTTCATAGAGTTCAACCGTCCACTGTGCACGACTTGGAGTTGAAATTGAGCCACCTCTCTGCTGATGTATGCGCATGGGCAAACCTAAATTGTATGGCTCTAAACGC
>NC_090892.1:45818298-45820798 GCF_036669925.1 Montipora capricornis | reverse complement strand
CACTTAACGCTACAGCTGATAAACACGCCCCTCTTGCCACAAAGAGAGTGCGGGTTAAATACAAAGACCTGCGAAATAAAACAACTCGACTCATTAGAAATGCTAAACAAGATTACTACTCCAACTTGATTGAAGGAAATAAGAAAGACTCGTCCAAATTGTGGAAAACGTTGAAATCCGTCATCGTTATCAAATCTAAGATGTCAACCACTGAGTCACTTGAGACTGACGGCGGTGTTATTCAGGATCCTAAGAAGATCTCGCAGAGCTTTGCTAAGTACTGCAATTGCAAAACTGAGACAGAGTATGACTTCTGTATTATCGGCCCCCAGACCTCCTGCAAATCGATCCTCAAACAACTTTAAGCTTTCTCAAGTTAGTGAATCCTTTGTAGCTAAAGAACTTAAGAAATTGGAAAGCAACAAATCTACTGGATTACATAATAGGGAGTTTAAGATCTACGACGCGACGGCAGCGAAAACGTCACAAATTATGTATATTTAATGAGCAAAAACAATAGCTTTGCACGCTCTGCGCGTGCATTTTTCATTTTTGTACATTTCTTTTACGTTTTCTGCAAATCTACGACGTGAAATTACCAATTCTAAAGTTTTTCAGAGAACGTGAACACAAGGCAGTGAATTTGAATTTTCTGTCGTAGCTTCAACACCGCACCTCCCAATTCAGTTCCTGGAAAGTTACACTAGTTTTTAGAAGTTGGATAAGCCAACATAATGACGAAAAAGATTAATTAACCTGAAGCTGGAATTTTAAATGACGTTTTCGTTACCGTCGCGTCGCAGATCTTAAACTCCCTAATATCCCAGCACGACTTCTCAAGGACGGTGCCGACGCACTTGCCACACCCCTAGCAATACTTATGAATAGATCGATAAATGAGGGATCTATTCCCGCAAGATAGATAGATAGATAGATAGTTTTATTAAAATTACCCTTGCAGCCCGAGGGCTGAATTACGATAATTTTTACAAATGTACAACGTTAATTAATTGTAACTATAAATTATAAAATGATAAATTAAGAAAGTTATTTGATAAGAATTTAACAATACTAAAGCTATTATTATGTAAACACTAAATTACAATTAAGATACAGCTAAAATTTTTCAAAAACATATCATTTAATATATATGAGTTACAAAAGGGCATGTTATCGGCAATGGCTTACAATAAAACTGTCTATGAAACGATTGGTTTTAAAACGCGGGACTTGGAACTTGCGATTTTTCCGTGTACGCAAAGTGCCAGAGTAAGGTGGCGGAAGGAGTGAATGAAGCTTGTGATTATTGTTATTACATATGTCTTGAAACATTGAGTTACCAATCGCCTCTCTCCTGGCATACAAGGTAGGTATGCTAAAAACTTTTAAAGCTTGTTGATAAGATGACTCGTTATTGCTTATTATGCGTAGTGCTCGCTTCTGCAGGCGCTCTAACTGATCGGAGAGATATTGCGGTAGAGCGGTATGAAAGACTGAACATGCATACTCTGCGACTGGCCGTATGCAAGTGGTGTAGAAGCTCAAAAGGTCATTAGTTGGCACTTTCGCACGCTTTAATTGCCTAAGAAAGTAGAGACGCGTTGCGACTTTCTTACATATCATTTCTACGTGCACATTCCACTTCAAATCATTCGATATCATAACACCTAGTAATTTAGCAGATGGAACAATCTCAATGTTCGTATTATTGATAGTAATAGGCTCTAAAATACTCTCTGACTTTGTGAATGATATTCTAAGTTCCTTGCATTTCGATTCATTCAACTGGAAACCATCAGCTCGTGACTTTGTAACAAATTCGTCAACGCGCGACTGCATCGAGCTGGTTCCGTTCTTTTCCACACACTCAGCGAGGGTAGTATCATCTACATACTTCCAGATGTTCGTATTTGCCACACTCAGGTCATTGATCATAATCAGAAATAACCAGGGACCGAGTTTAGTCCCCTGAGGAACACCTGCTGGTACAGAACGCCATTCAGATACACAATCACAACTCAGTTTCACCCTTTGCCTTCTATTCGTAAGGAAATCCAAGATCCAGCACATGATCGACTCCGGAATATCATACGAGGAGAGCTTTGGGGCTAGGACTTGGTGATCAATTAAGTCAAAGGCTTTGCGAAAGTCAAATAGTACCGCAAGCTGGAAACATGCCATCGTAACTCCAGTGTTCAAGTCTGGTTCAAAATCTGATACCTCCAATCATCGCCCAATCTCAGTTCTGCCAGTCTTTGCAAAGATTCTAGAAAAGGCAGTTCACGAAATGGTGTATAATTTGTTACTAAAGCACAAGCTCCTATCTTCTTTATATCAATCCGGTTTCCGTCCATTACATTCTACTGCTACCAACCTAATTGATATTACAAACACTATTCTGCATAACACCGACAAAGGAAAACTTACAGGCCTGGCATTTCTGGACCTATGTAAGGCTTTTGATACCCTCGACCACGAATTACTACTTACGAAATTGGCA
>NC_090892.1:45810798-45815798 GCF_036669925.1 Montipora capricornis | reverse complement strand
TGCTTTCTCTTAGAGATCTCATCACGAACCTTAGTTCTGAGATGTCGCCAAAGTACCTGGTCCCCGCTGTGGAAAGCCCTCTGCCTTTGTGTAATGAGAACGATAATTAGCGCCATGCTTGCAACGCAGCAACGGGACTATCACGGCAGTGAAATGTGGACAGTGGTTTCCACTGATGCAGACATCTTTTCTTCGATGCTTAAATAACTAACTTGTAAAGCGGTCGAGTAATTGAATTTAGCTTTCTGCTAATTGGACATCATGCACTAGTCAATTAAAACTCCCACCCTGCCCTTTGCCCCGCAGATAATATGAAACCCCCAGCCCCCGGGAAAAATCTTGAGATCAAATCCCCTACCCTGCGAACAAATTGGCAAGGATTTTTAAAAAGCATTCACACCTACTTGACCGAGAACAAAATGTTGCTTTAATAAGGGGCAATAGTTGAGATACAATGATTTGCTATTAGTCTCTCCCCCACGGGGCTTTTCAGGACTAATTTTACAATACTTTTGTGGGGGACTTTAGCCAGACTGCTTGTTACGCAGTTTACAATTAATTTTTATGGAAGTGAAAGATGCCCCCGTCCAGCTTAGGTTAGACCACAACACCGGGGACTACGTCCCCTACTCTTATCGAACAGTGAGTGGGTTCTTTAACGTCCCATACTATTTAATTTCCAACACGGGTTATGAGACGGGACCTCCGGTTTACAGTCCTTATCCGAGAAGACTTCAAAGTCTAACCGTTTGCAGATGTAATTACAAAGGCAGCACATTCTCCTCAGTTATTTAAAGACCTTGAGTGTTGGTCCGGCCGGAGTCGAACTCACGACCTCCCGCATGACAGCCTGATGCTCAACTAACTGAGCCACCGGTGCGCGGTAGTTCCCTTTCCCTTTAAAGTTTAAATTTGAACAAAATGTACTTTTCACATGCATTCAGTCTAAATGGCAGGCAAAGAAAATAATCATGTTTTCAGTCTTTTAACGTAGCAAAACCTATCTTAATAAATCTTAAAAGCACTAGCTGTAGATTATTATATTTTGTAAGAATATGACCTCGATTATGGAATAGTCTTCCTTTAGATATTAGGAAGGTGTGACTCTATTGACACTTTTAAGAAGAAACTTAAGACACATCTTTTTAAGAGCTCATATTTTTGTTAGCTATGAGTACATATTTAAATATTACTAATCATTGATTTTTATTATTTTATATTTTGTATTATCTTATTCTTTTATTTGTATATTAGTATAAATTGGAAATTATTATTACTATTATTATTTTTAGAACTTGTAAAGCGCTCTTGGACATTGTAATGTAATCAGCGCTGTATAAATAGAGTATTATTATTATTATTATTATTGTTATTATTATTGTTACTATTAATTTCACATACGCGTATCAGCCTTTCGTCGGTTCCTCACAGCATCAAGATGAGTTACCCACATTTCCACGTCTTCAGAACTCAGAACAGTTTGCTTAGAAAGATCTTCTACCCTTTCTGAGGTCAAGCCCCAGTTCTCTTTTTTAGCTTTCTCAAAGCTTTTCTTGATGACAGTACTAGGAGGGTACGTAGGAGCTGCGGGTAAATCACTGCTGTCTCTTGTTAAAACTTCTTCTACACGTTTTAAGTGCCCCGTGCAAAACCCATGGCAATTCTTACATTCCTTAGACCACCAAGGGTCCCCTGGTGGGGGTTTCAATTGCCTAGTGCATTAAAAAGACGTTTTTCTTCAATTTTGTATCGTCACATTAAAGAAAAATGGTCGTCTGTTGATGCAAGAGAATGTGAGTGTTTATGCACAACTCGTTAATGAAATCACAAACAATAATTTACGAAGCAACAATTCTATCAGTATTGCTATGTGCATTTGACACCTGGAAGATCAATGAAAAATACCAAATGACTTGATACCTTTCACCATAACTGTTCGAGACGATTGACGCAGATACGACAAGTTGAACTCATAACTCACTAATGAAGAAGAGGGACAAAAAACGGAGTAGAATCTTCTCACGGTAAAAAAAATTCGAAGACGGACATTGACGTCGCTGGGACACATATTTAGAATGGATGATCAGAGCTTACGTAAACTTGCAAATTAGTGGGGGCCAGAAGATGGAAAGAGAGGGAGGGGTCTGTCAGTGACGATTTTGCAGAGGAGGGTGTAGAAAGTTCTGAAAGACGCGAACTGGTCATCCGAGGTATCGGCCATAATGATGACATGGATTGCAGCAAATGGCTACAATTTGTAGCTCGATGTTTTCAAGCAAATGAATCGACCCAATCGCTATATGTGCAGTTTGCACCTTTGATTCAAGATTTAAAGTTTGCCCTCATCTCCGTACCAGATGCGATTGTGTACCACCCATTCAAAATTCTCAATGCAGGGTTTCGGCTCATAGAAGTACGTTGAACTATTAAAGTACTTGTAATCGAAAGACTTCACTGGGCAATAAGCACTAAAGTTTGCAACAGGAGGTACATCTTTCGCGCCATCTCCGCTGTCCTTTCCCAGCATCAGCATCTGTGAAGCGTATGCTTTATGCACACCCAGATAATGATCACACACGTTCCCAGCCTGCACATCAAGTGAGTCCCTCCGCCTGTGATTCAGTCTACTGTCATGGAAAAAAATTCGATTGGAATTATTACTTAGCCATATAGCAATTTGCTGGTCAGCGTGCGGGTGACACAACATTGTGCGCGCGTCTTGAGCCAAAAATGATCGGATAATGTCATGTGAATAGACCATCCATGATTCGTCCATCCACGTGACCAGATTATCAGGACAGTGAAAATGTCCCCAACAGAGATTTTGTTTTGGACGAAATCGTAACTCGTTGAGCAGCTTCTTGAGACACACGAAGTAATCATCGTCTACCCGAAGGAAATATTGGAAATCATAAGTAGCAGAGGCCCACATTGCTTGGTACAAGAAACGAAGTCCAAATTCTAATCCACCACTAAGAGGCTGAAATTTTATATCCCTATAAGTTTCTTTTTCGGTCAATAACCGCTGCTGAATTTCTTTGTCGGGGATACGTACGTCCGTAAAGAAGGAACACGCAACCTAAGAATTGCAAACGCGAGAAAAACAGGTTAGTTTTCATATTGGTTGACTGATCACGGCAGAGTGGGCCAAAATATCACTGAGTTCCTAATTCGTACAAATACCTTTGTCAGAATACACGCTGTACTTAGCGCACAAGAACAAGTCGTATGAAAACAGACCGCCCAAGGGAAGTCTTGCCGCGCGCAAAAGAGGAAACAGTCTCTGATACCATTCAGAACTAGTTTTGGTTTTCGGAAAGAAAATTTATCCCACACATGACCAGTTTTCTCACCAGGATTTTGCCTTAGGGAGTTCCGGGGCCCGCTTTCCTGAAAAACAGGGGCCCTACAGGAGCTTAAGTGAGACAAAGTTACTTGCGCTTCATGACTAGGGTGGAAAAAGTCCTTCGTGATTTCTCTGTCCATTTCATCAAGGCAGGTTAACATTGGAACTCTTGCAATGGTGGCCCTTCGACAATATTATAAATGCATTTGATTTGTTTGCCTCGAGACAGATCTTACAGGTTATCTTTTTGTCGGCAAAGGCAAGCCATGTGTATTTGGACTGCCATTCACTCTGAAAAACACGATCTTTCTTCAGTGAAACAGCCTTTTGATTTTTGCCTGCTACCTTGTCCTTTTCATCGTCCTCTTCACCAGCGTTTCGATGATCTTCTACTCTTTCTTAAATCCTTGGTACTTTAGTGCGAAAGAATCGAATTGTGTCTGTTCCACAACGGATAACATGAGCCCGCACTCTAAATTAACTGTTACACAGAGTACCTACCTGATCCAATAGAAAACAGACCGCGATTAAGATGTCGAAGCTGTGCTACACTGACAAAGATTGAATGCTTTAAACACTTTCCTTATTGCATGAAATTTTCGCGACACGTTCATTTCGCGATTTTAAGATGCGCGTATTTCGCGATACTTAAATTTCGCGATTTTGCGAAATTCTTGTACTATGAATCACTTTAATTTCGCGATCTTTATTAAGACGCTATTTAAAGGTATTTAACTTATCCTTGAAGCAAATACAACAACTTAATTTACAATAACGTCAAAATGTACTACAAGAGATGGAGCGACGGGTCTATATGAGAACAGTAACAAGTTCTAACAATTTCCACAAGAATTTTGCACTTGTTCGTTAATTTTAGTCAATTGACCATGATCTCCATAGTCGTTTGTGTAAATTTCGGGATGGAAGCGGAATCATGAATCATAGTTTAAGAATCACGAATCTTTGTTGAAGGAAAGCTCAACAAAATACATGCATGAATTAATTACTTCCGATCCAGGGAATGTACAAAATCGCTTTTAAAAATCATGAATCATTCAGGTAAAATTCCAAGAAATAAAGAATACATCAAGACTCTATAGTGATTTCGCCTCTATCCTCGATTATAAATGTCTTGGTATGAAGACGGTGCAATTGCATCAGAATAGATAAAAACATGAATTTGTCAACTTTTTAATGTTAATAAACTCGTCCTTTCTTCATTATTAGCTATTATTGACGTATTGTTATTCACTTAATTTTCGCGTAATGTTATGTTCGCGACACTTACTGTTTGTGTCACTTTAATTTCGCGATTAAAAAAAATTGCGAATTTCGCGAAAATTTCATGTCATAAGGTAGATAAACTGTTTTCATTCAGTTGAAGAAACAAAGAGCTGGAGTATTCGCTTGACCATTTTAAAAGCACTGCTAACTTACTCAGTGTAAAGTTTGTTTTGCTCGTTGCATGGCTTTGAATGCGCTATTTGATTCTATTTCTATTTTTCTTTCCAGAATCCCGGAAGGGCGCGGCCTGGTGAGAGCACTGAATGACAATTAACTCATGAGAAAAATCAGCGAAAGGAAACGATGTGTCGAAGTCATTCCAGCTTCATCTTCACGTTGCGCCAGTCGAATAATCATATTGAGCCCGTAG
>NC_090892.1:45795798-45803298 GCF_036669925.1 Montipora capricornis | reverse complement strand
TACTTAATTGACCACTCCCCATGGGGGCTTTTCAGGGCTAATGAAACACAATCACGACAGAACAGAACATACAACAACAACTGTTAAGAATCCCATCTGGCTGGAGGCAAGATAGTTTCCTATTTAAGTGTACAAGTGCAGCTGAAAAGTTGAACCAGGGACTACATGTACCAGGAACAAATTCAACCAGTGGTCAGAACGTGTCTTGAATCCGGGATCCATGTTCCATCATGTGTATATCCAGGCGGAAGAACCCACCTTTTAGAGAGTACCGGTATATGTTTTGGACCACTGTACTATGCTGTGCTGATATGCACTCCTATTTGGGGGTCACCCTGGACACAAACTTGAAGTGGAATCACCAATTTCATGAAATATCATCTAAAGATAGTATTAAGACCCTAAATATGATCAAGAGAGGCAGCGTGGTCGAGTGGTTAGGGCGTTGGGTTTGCATGCGGCTGCTCCGGGTTCAAATCCCGTTCTAACCTCTGGTTAGGATTTGTTTCTGGTTGTCCCGGATTCAACTTTACCACGCTTTGTAAATAGACAACTGGTTGCCTCCTGCCAGTTGGGGTTCTTAATAATGTTTCTGTTAATTTTGAATTGTTTCTTTCACATTGTTAAAAGTGGGGTGCCTGTAAACTAGCTTGATAGCTAAGTGCACTTCAACTATAAACAAAGCATTTACATTTTTTACATTACATTTTACAAGAGAAACATCTGGTTTTGTAAACAAGATCTATACTATTTAAGCAATTTCCGTGTTTCCAGAGCCTCATCTAAACACAAGGGGGAGTTGGGAGAATTCGAGACAGTCATGCAAACTGTCATAACTGTCGAGAATTCGCCCAATTCCCCGAATGTTTAGATTAAGCTATGGAAACACGGAAAAAAGTCCTCTATTGCTTTTATAAAATATTTCTCAAAGATAAAATTTCAACAAATGAAGGAAAATGCTGGTTCTTTTACTTCTTGATTGACACACGCTCACATTTCCTACCAACCAATCAAAACGCACATCTGACAATACATAACCAATCCAAATTTGTGTGATGTCACAGCTGTGTTTCCATACCCTCATCTAAACACAACTATTGACCAATGAGAGTGCACGCACTATCCTACTTATTTTACAAAAGTATTTTGTACAAAACTCTAATTAGACCCAAAATGGAATAGGGAGCAAGGATGAGCTCTGGCCTCCCACAAATATGGTCGAGGTTTGATTCCCAGACTTGGCGTCCTACATTTACTGCTATATGGGTTGAGTTTGTTGGTTCTCTTCTCTGCTCCGAGAGGTTTTTCTCTGTGTAGTCGGGTTTTTCCCTCTCCTAAATAACCAACCTATGATATGTGTTGATTTGATTTGATTACTACATACAGTGTCCCCAATGCATGTAATTATTAGCGCCTCAGTGCTAAATACACTTGACACTTAAAAAAATTCATTATTATAATTATTGATATAATAATAATAATAATAATAATAATAATAATAATAATAATAATAATAATAATTATTATTATTATTATTATTATCATCATCATTATCATCATCAGTACCGGTAGTTTGGAATCAAAACTATCAATGTGATATGGATAAGACAGAGGGTGGCTGCTCGTCTCTCTAAAGGGGATCACAGATATACATCTAGTGTTACTTATAGAATGAAAGGCCTGGAATGGGAATCCCTAGCTTTTGAATGTGAGCAGCCTCACTTCTGTAGCATGTATAAGATAACAAATCAAAGTACCAAACACCAGCTACACAAACGATAATTTGTTAATATATATAATAATATATAATTAATATTCATCGAATTGGAGGTAAACCATGCTTTCAGCACGACATAATTGGATGATCTGGGCAATGAAAGGTCAAGTCCCTTCAATTTAAGCAAGCACAGTATTTAGTAGACAAAATGTTCATTTTATTGACAACACATGCATTAATGGTTCTTGCTTAAACAGCAGTAAACTTAGTAACACCTGAACTCTAAAGGTACATGTACAACCTACTTAGCAACTATACTGGTAGTTTTATTAATTTCATAAGACCATCAGCCAACAAGGCGAAAGGGCGTCCACAGGGTTTTCAGACCTCTCTGCATCACATGGGACAACTAATTAGTAGGTTGCCATAAAGCAATCCAGTCGGGAAACGAGTTGAATTTCTCCGTTTTTTTTTTTCATGTCTAGAAAATGGAAAAGTTGCACAATAGGTCTTTGCTGTCACTCCCCTGCTGCGTATTGTCTTTGTGCATATTTTTGGTAGGTTTCTGGGGGTGGTAGAAAAGTGTAGATTTTATCCAGGGGACACAGTAGAATATTTAGTTACCCTGCAATTACCCTGCTTGTTGTCTTTTTTGCTTTGTCATTCAAGGAAATGGTTATTCAGAAAAGGGTTTCACCCTGAACTGTGAGAAATAATTATTTATTTAATTTGTGACACGGAATGTGTTTCTTGTTTGCATACACGCACTTGAAATACAATTGAAATATGAAGAGTTTTTTTGCCTCTAATAGCAAATATATTGTTTGTTTCTATAAATTTTTATGCTGGAAAAGGTTTTTGTGAGAATTTTCGGCCGTTGTGGATTCATCATGTTGTGTAATATTCAAGCTCAATAATTTGCATATGTGAGTTGAAATTAAATATGCAAGCAGTTTCTTCATCCTATTCACTTGAAATATTATTTCTCGCTAAGTGTTACATCTTTTTGTCCAAATTAACGCCCAACAATAAAGATTTCTTAACAATCTTTCAGTAATATTTTCGGTGAAAAATTTGCATACAAAGCTTGAAATAAACATCACAACGCACTCAAGAAATTTAGTCGCATTTACCTCTTCATCTAATTCACGTTAATATTTTACTAACTGTACTGTTATGTACATCACTGAAACCAAACCACAAATTCTCTCGTAACTTTTTCAGGTTGGATATCACACAAGGACTCAAACACCTTGAGTGGAACTTTGTTAAGAATTTTCTGGCTATTTATAGTTTTATTTATTTGTGCTCAACTAAGCATTATTTGAAAGAAAGCTTGTTGTCCATTGTTATGCTTCATTATTGAAAGAAAATTAATGGTTCTTCAGTGAAGGGTTTGCATCTCATAGATGTTCAGATTTTTAATTACAAACTCTGTTTTGATTGGCCATTTAACCTCATGGTGCAAATAGTTCATGCTGAAGTCAAAATTGATACTTTTCGTTTCTAAGGAAACAAAAAAATAAGTAATGTTTCGTTTCCAGACTGAGCAGCTCTTGGGATGATGAGAGATATGCTGCATTCAAGTGCGATTCCCTAGCCTGCTTTTTCCATTGTACTGTAGGAGTTACCAGGGGTACCTATCGGATTTCTACGCTTTTTCTTTTTTTTCAATTTTTATCTTCGGCATTACTCCTGGGAAAATCCAGTTTCAGCACCTTCAATACCACCCAACTCAGTGACCTCTGTTTTTGTGTAACTTGTACTACAGGCAACTGAGTGTACGCTCACAGAGCATCTAGTTGTACAGCTTGAGTCTCCGCTTCCGCAATGCAGAAGAAGCCACGCTGTTCAGTACCACATTCCATGACCCAATTACGGGTGGGTTATCTTGCATCACTAAACATAAGGGTTTCAAAATTGTCAACTTTAAATGTAAATAGCGTTATGAAACACTATTGTCCACTTTCGTGATACAAACACTGTCGTCCATAATTTATAACAAATGTTTTATTACATGTACTTGGTACAGGCCTCCAAATTCCAACCTACACGTAGATCTTTTCAATGATTATGAGATTTTTCTTCAAAAATGTAACGCTGAAAGCAAAGAACTGATGATAATTGGTGATCTCAATTGTCACGTGAGTAAAATTCTAATGAAGATCCACACAGCAACTAATTTTTCTTTGCTTGCTTTACCAGTTAGATCAGTTAAATGACAATGCCAACTAGGGTGACAGAAGCCTCATCTACTGTAATAGATTTGGTTCTTACCAATGCAACAGAGAATTTATCTAACTCCGGTGTTATACATCTTGGAACATCAGATCATAATTTAATATAAGCAGTGTGGAAATCTGGGCTACCAAAAAGCATATCTTGCAACAAATAAATTAGAGACTACAAACATTTTGTTCAGGAGTTTCATTAAAAGCCGGTTAATGGCGGTATATACTGCCATCTATTTGTCAGAAATTTGCCTCTCACCACCGGCTACCGGTACTCTGCCTTGATTTCAAAAGTTATTGAAAACCCTGTTTGTTGCTGAAAACTTTCTTGAAGATTTATCTCAAATGCCTTGGAGTTAGATTGAACAATCTGATGATACCAATGTATGTTGGAATGTATGGAAATTGTTCTATATTGAGACTTTAAATAGGGATGCACCAGTGGGCCATAAAAGAACAAGAGCCTGTACTCTGTTCCTTGGATAACTCCTTACATAAAAGCACTCATGAGAAATTGAGATTACCACAAGAAACATGCAATTAAATAAGCCTCACAGTACCATTGGGAGAGTTAAAAGAAAAAACTCACAATAAGGTCAATATCGAAATACACCATGTCAAGTCTAAATTCTGTCATGACAAGACAAATGACTAATGAAGGTCCAATGACCTTAAGAAAGCCTGGACGCTGATCAACTCCGTACTTGGGAAAAACAGCAAAATGAGTTCCTGTAGTGAACTATCAGTTAACGATAATATTATAGTATCGGATCCAAAAAGATAAACTCCCGCCAAAATCCTTAAAATTATCAGCAAGTATAATTGCACCATCTTTAGCACATATCTTTTAACCTCTCTCTTATGACGGTTATTTACATGTATGTAGACAATTGGAAACACCAATGTTTAAAGAAGGAGACACAAGGCTTTGCGAAAACTATCACCTTATCTCCATTTAACCTGCAGTCTGCAAAAGTGCTTGAAAAGGCGGCAGGTACAAAACACAGGTCACAGGTCACAGGTTATTGTTTTACCAATACAGAGAGTATCCGAAACATTCATAAAAGCTACATGTAACCTTAGGCCTAAAAATTCATTTTTTTGTTTAGGCCTAATTAGGCCTAAGGTTAGCTTTTATGAATGTTTAGGATACTTTCTGTACTGGTAAAACGATGACCTGTGACCTGCGTTTTGTACCGTTGAAAAGGAGGTTTACTGTCAGATTTATAAGCACCTGACTGAAAACTGTATGCTGTCAAAATTCCAGTCTGGATTCCATCCAGGACATTACACAGTAATGGCGCTTACCAGTATCCAAATGTGCGATGAGTGGAGTGAAAATATGGACAATGGAAAACTGAATGGTGTAACATTTTTAGGTAATAAAAAGGCAATCGATTCAATAAATCATAATACTCTCAATGCTACATCAAGTGAAGAAACAATTGAATATAATTGGGAACTGAGTTGGAGTGCTTGGAGTGTACCTGACAAACAGAGAACTGCTGGTTATTGTCAAGGGACAACTGTCATCAAAGAAAATTAATACCTGTGGAGTGCCCCTGTTGTTGCTATTATATGTTAATGATTTACCAGACTGCCTGAGATTAACCACTCCTTGCAGGTATGCAGATGACACTCAAATTTTTGCATCTTTCTCCGATGCCAACAAATTTATCTTAAAATTGAATATTGACCTTGAACATGTCAGAAATTGGCTCATAGAAAAGAAACTCCTAATGCACCCAGCTATTAGTCTAATTCATGCTTATTGGGTGTAAGAGTTTCGAACATCCCGTTCTGGTAAACAACACACCTCTTTCTCACACTGACACACATAAATGTCTAGGGATTCAGATTGATGAGAAGCTTACTTCGAAGAACCATATTCACATGATCCGAAAGAAGTCTAGTGTGGGAATTGCAGCGGATGAGATGTATTAGGGCTTTCGTTCCTTTGAATTCACTCGACAAAGTATAAAAGAGCCTAGTACAACCATATTTTGATTATTGTTCCCCATTATGGGACAACCGCAGCAAGTTATCAATTAAAGGATAAGCTTCAGATATTTCAATCTCGTGCTGCTAGAGTTCTTACTAGTGCCAGATATGATATTCGTTCTGCCGACTTGATTGACGCCCTATCCTGGGATACCCTGGATAAGAGACAATCAACTTTGGTGTACAAAATATTGAATGATGACTCTGCACCCAACCAAAGGAAATCTTTTGTCAGAAGGAATATCAGTCAGACGAACTACCACCTGTGAAATAGTGCAACTGGTCTGACATTTCCTAAACGGAAGAGGGAGTTTTTAAAAAGAAGTTTTAAATACAGTGGTGCTATGATTTGGAACCAACTTCCAAATGAAGCTAAATTTTCGGATTAAGTAAATTCATTTAAAAACAACTTCAAAACGTGATTGGGTCATGCCATGCTACATTCATTTAGTCTTGCGCCTCAATATTGAATGGCTTCCATTTTCAGGTAGTATAATATAGGGGTTTTTAAGGGTTATAATTATAAATTAAATTCTGTACTATTAGCTTTACTCTTGCTTGTAAATAATAGTAGCATTGTTAGTCTAGCTTCTTAAGCAGATTCAAGTAGTTTTATCCATATATGTTATCTTGTAGTCATTTTTTTAATATACACATATCTACATGTATATATTACATTTTTATATAATATAATTGTGAAGACACCCCCTCCATGGAAACAAGCTTAATGTTGTTGGGCCTACCGTGTCTTCTAGATTTAAATAAAGTATACCCGATACCATACCAAACCATACCATACCATACATACCATACCAACATTGTGTTTTTGTAGCAAAATTGTCTGAAAAATGACGCATATGACAATACTGATGCCATTCATATGCATATAAGTGGCCAAGTATTTGGCAGTTTAGCTGAATTTTGAAAAATCACATTTTGGAAAATAGACACCACAAATTTTTGTGCTGCAAAAAATTGACGCTGCTTTAACTTTTTGCAACAAGAAAATTTGTTGCACAAGAAGGTGCTAATACGTGCAACAAACCGTCTCAACTTGCAATGTAAACGTAAGATTGTTGCGCGACAAGTTGCACAAAAAATGTTGTCCGTATTACTGGGCCTTTAGGCTGGTTTGTGCGTCAAAGAGTTAATGGTTTTTCAGTGAGTGATTAACCCATTGACTCCAAGGGGTTCCATTGATGAGTAAAATCGCCTGGCCTTAGACAGAGTAAAATACTAAGAAAGGTCGGTTTAGGCCGGTTTAGCCATCAAAGGGTTAACCTTTGTCCTGCAAATATATGCTGAATTTCCCTCCGAGCTGCAAATTATCTTTTATCTTAGCTCATTTAAGGTCACCCCATTGTAGGTCATTGTAGATCATTGTAGGTCATTGTAAGTCATATTGTACTCATGGTAGGTCATTGTAGATCACTGTAGGCCATTGTGGCTCTTTGTAGGTCATTGTAGCTCTTTGTAGGTCATTGTAAATCATTGTAGGTCATTCCTTGTTTTAGTAATTACGCTATGCAAATCCGTTTCTTGCCTAGAATG
>NC_090892.1:45783298-45788298 GCF_036669925.1 Montipora capricornis | reverse complement strand
TTGAATATTTACATTTCTTTGTCTGTTTTAATCAAAACCGAGTTTGTAATTGAAAATCTAAACATCTATGAGATGCAAAAACATACTTAAGAACACGGCAACTTGAATTTATCGCAAATCACAATACTGCCAAACACAAAAGCGAAGAAAAAGGTTAACAAATATGAAGTTTTTTACTATCTGAATGTTTTTGCCCAATTAGTTTAAAGCGATGTAATATTGTTGTTGAAACATCTTCTTGTTAATGAGTAATGTAAACAATCTTCGCACTAGAGTCGTAGCAATAAATTAGATTAACCGGGAACTTAAAGAAATATTTATGTTTTCATAAAAAAAAACTTCGTTTTACACCATAGTGATAAAAGACCTTTTTCTAACGTTAAAAACTATAGCTACTGTAACGATAAGGGAGGTTTTTGGAATAAAAAAAAACTGACACAATGACGGGAAGTTTACAACTCTACTTTAATGTGGAGTAACACTGTTAGCATGAGGAGCTGCGCACAGGAGCGATGGGGCAGGTATGACACATGTGGTCTTTAAATCGAACAAAGAAACTATTTCAACTTCAGCAGTGTTGGCAATACAGAGACTACATACATGATTAGGTTGACGTCATTCAATTGTTATCAGGTGAAACGTTTTTCAAATTCACCAACTGGTAATTCAATGGCTTCTTTTGACGAAATCGGACTGTTCAGTGGGGCTTTATCGGTGTTTAGAAAATAAAACACTTGTGTAAATGGGAGTCTTCCATCCCATTTCCCGTACATAATAATAAAGACAGTTCCCGCATCCCGCCATAAAAAACTTCCCGCTTCCTGCACATCTCTACTTATCCCGCATCCCGCCTACAAAACTACTTTCATCCCGCATCTCGCCAGAGAAAAAAAGGCTTATCCCGCATCCCGCCAACCCTATGTTAGGTCCTGTATTGTAAGCTGGGTGATTTGCCACCTGAACAACGTGACTTGAGCGATATCTATCAACAACACGCGATGTAAAATATTTAAAATATCAAAACATTACCTTCCTTTTTATTGGCAATAACAGAAATTTTTTCGAATAATTTGACATTTCGACGAACAGAATCAACGAAGGAGAAAACGCTTTGTTTTCTGCTGACAGTGATGTCTGTAACATCCATTAATTACAAAGTAAAGTTTTATAACACAGTCACTTGTCTTTACATAGACATACATATATAGACAGTACCTATAACAACTGTATCAACAAGAAGTATTGAATGTCTAATGGTTTAAACAAATTGGCATCTACTGATAGTGTATTTGGGCCGAGTAAAAGAGCATATAGGTTTACAACTTGATAAGTTTCCCCTTCCCTGAGATACTGTTACATCCACTTTTCCTGTTAGCGGCAATTTCCACATTATTTTGAATATTTGTTGGATATGATGATGTAAATTTCTACCTCTGGAGCCTAAAATCTCGCTATTTAATGCGAATCAGCAAAAAATATCTACAGTAACATGATCAGTGCAAAATTAATGTTTGCAGCGAACACACATGAAAGTCATATAATTGAAATGCGTAGAGAATGTTAAGTCTTTACATAATCATCAGAGCTTTAAATGCGTTTTAGCAACAACAACAACATTTTTGAGGGGGAGGAGGAGAGTAGGGAGGAGGGAGAAATGGCCCAAAAAAGTTGGGAGGGGCCAGAAATTGGAGGAAAAAGTAGGGAGGAGGAAGAAAAGGAAAAGTTGGGAGTATTTTTACCTTCAGAAATTACAGTGTTTGTATTAGTTCATGGACCAGAAACCCAAAATGTCGAATTTCTTACCTCTCTTAGGGACAAAGGCTGCGATACCTCTTTGGAAACTTTGCTTCCTCTACTTTGTTTTTTTGTATGATAGCCAATGCCAATGGTATAGCTTTCTTGTGTTAATCACGTAATGAAATGACGTCACTAATATCATAGATTATAATCCATCAAATATATGTAAGTTAGAAATCCTTCGTTTTTGCGGAGATTCACATTAAAATTGTCAAACACTTGCTAAAATGCTATTTTAAACATATTTTTATTATGCTTGCTGCTTCGAAACGTCAATGATACCGTTTTAATCATCACTCCACGTATTCTTATTCCGGAATAGGGTCAATCGAACGCGCCCTTAGTGTTTTATGCTGAATAATCTGAACAGGTTCTGGTTTATATAAGATCAATAAATGCTAAAGGGTGTTTTAACATATCTTTGTAAAGGATAATATCTCTAGCACAGCCATGGGCTTTGGCCCTCCACTCAATCAGTTAACTGTTAGCCTGCTCTTTATAAGCCTCCACACATGCAAAACCGGAGAGGGCATCTGTGTGCAGGTCTGAAAGCTTCGGTGCCATTTTGTGGTCTGGTAGTTGGCTTGGTCGCCAAGTGCCAGTGCTTGCAGAGAGTGTCAATTCATGGTGGCAGCTGGTTGGAGTCAATGTCTTCTTTCCTGGCACAGAAGAGACGGTACCGTAGGTCATTTGCGTCACTGGTAATTGGATTTGAGATGTACATGAAGCAAGTGAACTCTTGAAGGCGTGTAATATCCGACAATTCCCAGCAACGTGCTGACAGTATGAAAGGCTCTTATTCTGAGATATTCCAAAAAAATAATGTTCTCCTTGCTTCCCCATTTGATTTCCACAGCCTTGGCGTAAAGTGCTTGATCAACATGTAAACAACATCTATGGTGTTGAGCTTAAGCCTGTCCTTGATCTTTGACGACTGACTGAGCAACTCAAACACATTCGACATGTTAGTTGCTGGCGCATCTATTGTTGGGAGGTACCCACTTCATTCCGCATGGCAATATTAATCTAGTCCACCCGTTAATGGTCTGATTCTCTGTGGCATAAAGGAGCACCAGAATCCTCGAGAGATTCTTCTTCCTAGCAATTGCCTCAATTCTGAGGAGGATACTTCCACGTATACCCTTGAAGGGAGGTCTGCAGCGGTCTCCTATGTTGTAGACTGATGGAAGTTCCTTGGCCAATACAACATCAACACTTCGTCGCTTTGACATTGCTAGTATGGGCGGCACCTCGTCAGGAGAAAGATGAGTATCGTATACGTAACAGGGTCGCCGGTAAGTAACAAGCCTGTTAAAGACTACTCACTGGTGAAACCTAGTTATCAAGCGTTCGCAAAACGAACAAATTTCTGAGCCCATTGGACCTGAAATGTAAGTACCGTAACATTCATTCTGAAATAAGTATAATCCGTTCATTTATCGCCTTAATGTCTACTTCTTACTCAGGCATATATGTTGTGGTTTAATTTTGTTCTTGGTTTGAATTTTAATAAAAGCCAGTTCATTTTGTTAAAAACTGGTTTTATTTTTATCAACTGTACAAAAAAGGATTTTAATTTAACTTTTTTTTTTTTTGGGGGGGGGGGGGTGTAGTTGAAATAACGGGGCCTTGGTTTTTTAGGGGGTCTAAAAAAGAACTTAACATCCTTTCCTCCCTTCTACCATCTAAAAGCATCATAGAAACATCTTAAAATGATTTATTTAGTTTATTTTATGCATACTCACATAAAAGTAATTATATACAAATATCCAAATATTTTAAAATGGGCAGTGTTCTAAAAAAATTAAACCAGTTAAAAAAAAAAAGGAAATTGGTTTGAAAAAAAATGAACTTTTCAAACCAAACACAAAATTAAACCACAACTTATATCCTTGAAGGCGTTGTGAGGTAAACGTTTAGGGAGGAGGAGGGAGGAGGGAGAAATTGGCTCAAAAGTAGGGATAGGGACTGGAGATCTACCCCTGTTCCTCCCCCGTCATTTTTATTTCACATTTTCCCACCATGTTGATTAACAGACCTATGACGAATTGATGAAAAATATAAACAGACTGAATGAAAAAGACGACGGTAGAGGATAATGAAGGTATTAATGTTTGTGATCATTTTTTAAGCACTGATCCTCACAACTCCATTCCTACTGGCACTATTTACGAGCAAACACCAACATTTACTTTACTCTTCTTGTCATCCTCTACACACAAAAAAGCCATTCCTTTCAGCCTAGCACTCCGCTTACGACGAATTTGTTCTACCAACGACACGTTCAAGATTCGCACCTCTGAACTAACGACATACCTTCTGAAACGAGGTTACAAACGCAACATTGTTGCTAAACAAATACAACGCGCCGCAGACATTCCCCGCATACATACCCTGCAACCTAAACAGACAAACAAACCCGAACGCATTCCTTTCATAACGACCTATAATCCCTCACTTATGGGTTTTAATTCGACAAAATTAAAAATTAGTTAATTGTCAAATATCTCCTGTCATACTTTTTCGGCTCAATACCCTAAAAGGCACCGCTAAAGCTCCTTCTGTAGACCTTTTGAGGCTGAACAATCTAAGAGGTATACCAAAACCGCTTTTTTAACCCCTAAAAGGTACGACCAGCACCCAGCCCTTTTTATATGGCCCCCCCCCCCCCCCCCCCCCCCGGCAGTCTCTTCTCGTCTCTTCTGGCTATTGGCCTTGCTTTCTGGGAATCCAGGTCATGTGACTGCCATGTTGTTTGTGGGCTCCTTCATTCGATTCGCGTGATCGATTCAAGCTAGTGGTTTGACTGAGCCGTCCCTTACGGCGGAACGCAGTAGGCTGCTTTGCATTGAAGTTTTCCATGCTATTTTTCTGTAATGCATGTTGTACCCGGAACATCAATGCAAGCATGAACAAGCTCAGGATTTTCCATCAGGATTCTGACGATTTCCGATGGCTTTGGTCTTTGTAAAGGATCCTGGCTCCAGCATTTTCGAAGGAGGGCCTTCCTATGGACATAAGATTTAAATCAATTAAACCTTAATATCTCATCGTAAAATGATTACAATTGATTTAATGATTAAAGATCTTTGAAGTAAAATATATGTTAGACAAATGAAAGTGCCTGGTACACCGTTACTGATTTCCTTGCTTTCTTTTCTTCTTAAATGTAGACATGGTAAATAGGCGGTGACAAAGAGATA
>NC_090892.1:45773298-45778298 GCF_036669925.1 Montipora capricornis | reverse complement strand
TGCAAAATACTGTATCACTTCTTTGCAAAGTGGTTATAATACTGAAGCAGTCAGAGAAAATTGAGAGGCAGAGAGGGAGAGTAGGACTGTGGTCAGGATCTGTGAATTCATTCCTCAAAAGATATTCTTGGATGTGCGGAAGTTGTTTCCTCCTCAAGATTAATGCGTCATGTGAACTCATTGGCGCGCGACAACACGGTGTTATATCGCGAACATCTTGCAAAATACATTTCCGATTCTATTCCATCTAAAAATAACTTATTTCAAGGACAGGCCAGGAGATCTTCCTCTCGATGAACCTAATTGTCTTGGAAAGCACTAAATTGCCTTGCAAAGCACTAAATTTCGGAATACGAAATGGCAGAGTTGCGACTTTTTCATAAGTTCTTAAGAAAATGCAGATGCCCTATAATTATTATTTTTATTTTTTCAGGTTCAGTCAATAGTGGAAATGGAGAAGAGATCCTAGCGCTTATCTGGAAAATTTAAGCAATTGTCTCTTATACACACCTGAGAAATTCTTCAGGTGGCTTCGACGGGATTCGAACTCATGACTTCTGCGATGCAGGTGCAATGCTCTACCAACTGCAGGAGCAACGAAGCCACTCTGATGGGAACAGATCAATTTGTTGAGCTCATGCGAGGATCACTTCTCCATTTCGTCTATAACCCGTACTTCAAATATGCATTTATTTCATTCAGTCAATAGAGCGAGTTTCAATCGAGTTTCGTAAAACCAAAACAAAAGTAATTACTTTGGCCAATCAAACGGGACGAAGACAATCCATAAACCAATCAAAACTCGAAGTAATTACTCGTAGCCGACACAAAGCGCGGGAAAAATGTGCTCGCGCGAGCCAAGATTGGTTTTGGTTTCACTTCTCATTGGTTGAAAAAGTGGCGCGAGAACTTTGAACCAATCACCGAGTGAAGTAATGCAATTTGCTAATTACTTTCGATACTCAATTGAAAATCGTTCTAGTATTCTCTAGTAATTTCGCAGTCCACAAGTACTTTCTCTGATTTTCACCACCAGGACGGTTGTTATTACCGTAAAGATAAACCGTAAAAATCTTAAATGGCATACATAGCTTACCCTTTCTTCAGTGCGCAGGCCACAATGGTGAGAATAAAGGAAACGGATACTACCACTTTGAAGGAAAAAAAATTAAGTAAGTTAAATTATTTTCTGTATTCGAGTTTACTTTAAAGGGAACTTCCATGGCCACTATAACAACAAAATAACTTTAAAACACAGAACATGATGAAATTGCTCAAACTTTTCCAATGAAAGCGTTTGTATTCGAGAAGAGAAACTCTTTGTGTCAGAACAATAGGGCAACCACGACACGTCACAATTATTCAAGATGGCGGCGCCAGGGAGATTTGAAAGCCAAACAAGCGTTTTTGAAATTCATTTTTTTCGGATACAAACACTTTCATTGTGTTCTGTGGTTTTTTTTTTTTTTTTGTTATTTTAGTGGAGGTTCCTTTTAACCTCACTTTTAAAGCAAGGTTAATTGGACTTGTGTTGAAAAAGAGGCCTAAGTTTGTTTTGTTTCTAATCTGCGCTATTCCTACCTGGCTCGTGCTGTTAACTTTCCTAAGGGCCTGATTACATGGCAAATTCTGACCAGTTGGCCGAGCTGAGATTTCAGCCCGGGTCCTGAAAGAAATCCTCTTGAAATGAAACTGGCGATTACATGGAGAAAGTTTCAGCCCGGGCTTATTTCAGCCGCTATTTCCTGGCTTTTTCAGCCCGGGCTGAAAAGCTGAAAAAGGTACATGATGATGCACATCGTTTGCGCTTCCGCATCTCAGTAAATTTTCCCATGGAAACTTGCGTTTTGCGCCCAGACTGAAATTGAGCATGTAATCGCAACGAAATTTCAGCTCGGTGGGCGGAGCGAAATTTCAGCCCGGGCTGAAACTCACCATGTAATCAAGCCCTAACAGTGAAGAGCGCACGAAATTTAACCGTTGAAAATTAAGTTTCATGTCCCATTGACTTAAGGTCAAGAATGTTGTAGTTATTTATTCATTTATTTATTTATTTGCAAAATTTGTGGCCTCAACTGCAGTAGTATAACAAATGCTTCATAGGAGATGTCTCACGTTCTTACCAATAACAACAACAGCTATGATAGCCACACCACAAGACACGCCCAGCATCTGTCGTAAACTTTCCACTCCACATGAGTTCTTTGGACCAGGTTCTAACAAGAACAATGTAAATAGGGTTTACTGACTACCTGTACTGAGTAATATTATGAGCAGTGTTTGAAACAACTCTGATATTCTCAAAATCACCAACAGGGTGACAGTCCACGTGACCTTTCTGAGCCGCGGACGGAAACCGGAAGAGAAAATTTCTCATGCCAGAACCAATTACACTGTAAAAAGGGAACAGCTCACTTCCGGTTGCCGCTCGTGGATCAAAGCCTCCAGTAAAACAAGAAAGTAACTTTAAACCACAGAACATAATGTCTACGATAAAAATTGCTCGAACTTTTTCCAATGAAAGCGTTTGTATCTGAAATAAATAAATTTCCAGAGCACTTGTTTTGGTTTTCAAATTTCCCGGGCGCCGCCATCTTGAATAATTGTGACGTATCGTGGTTGCCGTATTGTTTCAAAACAAAAGCTTTTTGTTTGAAAACAATAAGGGCAATAAGGGAAACCATAACACGTCACACTTATTCAAGATGCGGCACCCGGGAAATTTGAAAGTGAAAATAAGTGATTCTAAACTTCGTTGTTTTCGATACAAACACTTTTTTGAAGAAAACTGTCGATCGAATTTGACTGCAAACATTATTTTGTTCGGTTTAAAATTATTCATTAATCAGAGTGGAGGTTTCCTGAATGCTGGTTTTCATATGATCGCGCGAATGACATTGTTAGACCGAGGCCCCCACGATCTTCACTCACTTTCCAGCGATCGCAGCGATGATATGGAAACCAACAATCGCTACGATCTTTATATTTTTCAGCGATCACAGAGAACTCAAAGATCGTAGCGATCGCAGCGATCGTAACGATCATAAGGAATCCAGCCTTTACCAATGTTGGGTGTTGCTGTATGGGTAAAAGACACTTAATCAATGAACAATTATGAAACTCATTTCCTTACCAGACAAACGATCCGGCGGTATTTGTCCAGTTGCCCACGTGATTTGGCTGGGATCCAACACTAGCTGCCCCATTACAGGATTTTCCGTATCATTGGCGTCAATGAAATGACCAATTGCTAATGATCGCAAGGCGAATTTCTGCTTGATGACAATGTTGGATAAACGATCCCCATTTTTGAAGTGAACTCGACCCGAGACACCTAAGAAGTCGATTTCTTGAATAAACTGTCGAAAAATCCTGACGAGAAACATGAGAGAAAAGGTATTGTTAGAGCAGGTTCTTGTGATATTGGCAATAATCAAGGGCGAGTCTAGTGGAAGCAGTCGTGACCTTCAGAACCAAATTCTTCCATTGTTTTATTGTATCCTGTTCTAAAGAAATCAAGCAATGATGCACAGCGCGCGTAAACTACAGTGAAACGGCCCACTTTCGATATATTAAAATTTGGTCTTAAACAAAAGGCATCATTTCGAGGCTCTGGGGAATAAACTCAAACAAATCCTTATATTTATTCCACAGAGCCTCGAAATGATGCCTTTTGTTGAGGACTGAATTTTAATATGTTGCCGAAAGTGGGCTATTCAATAATCTACCAGCAGGTTAGTTTCCGTCTCTAGCGTGCACTGAGCACTGAATCCCAGATCAGAAATTAAGAATCCCAGAAATTAAGAGCCGGATTAGTACTGATACCAATCGGAAAAGAAAAAGGCCATACGATGTATAATATTAGTATAATTACATAGGTGATTATTGAAAATTCTCTGCGCTTGTCTGCACTTACGCGATAATCACTTTAGCGGTTTTTTTAACATGGCCCAAGCCGTTTTGTCGAGGTCACAGACGAAGAAATTAAATGTTTTAAAAGAAAATGCATATTTTTCAAATGATAACCTATGCATGTAATTACACTAAAACAATTATTCACCTCAGGTTCGGCGAACATCAGTGAATAAAAACCGAGACGATATTTACGTCGCCCTCGGCAAATAATAAATATAAGAAAACACTGCGAAAGGTAGTCAGTGCGAATACTCTCATCCCCAGGCCTAGGGATGTGCGATTATTTTGCTTTTATTCACTAACTCAGGACCCTTTCCATTTGACAGAACTGACCGGCCAGACCAGGCATTTCGAAGAACTAACTCTACAACGCCTTCAAATTAACACACTTCGAAGATGATATCATGCAAGGGGTCCTTCAAATTGTTGCATAGTCATTGCAAACTGATGGGTCTGGCCGGCCAGTTCTGTCAAAAGGAAAGCACCCTCAGTTTCACTACAGAACTTCGTGTCCTGACCGTCGGAGACTTGAAAAGTAAAGATTATGACGAATCACATTTGAATTCAATACTGGCTCAAGTTAAGTAGAATTAGTGAAATACATTCACAACAAACATATTATCTTGTGCCAATGCATAAAAGATACTTTAAATACTATGACTTTGGTTTCCACATTGTGTAACATACGCTGAGGTCATGTTGGAGTTGATCGTACGCAATGCTGATGAATCGTTCTTGAGTAGTCGGTCCATTGCTAATGCGTATGTCCACACAGCGTCATGTGCAAACGATGCGTAATCTGACCACTGTTTCTTCTAAAAGAGAAAAAGAATGCCTGTAACTGTAATGCCTGGAAAAATAGCACGTATGTTCGTCCCGATCTTACATTTAAGAGAGTTTTAAGAGTAGGGCTAAGCGGCTGTGTTTTGGTGGGTATATATATGGGTTATTTACCTAGCGTGAGGTGAAGATGGCTGGATATTGGACAAGTTCTTTTTTTGTGCGTGTTTATGTCATTTTGACCGAACAAGCTTGGTAAATAAAGGATTATTATATGGGATAAAACACCAAAAGATGATCTTTGA
>NC_090892.1:45743298-45763298 GCF_036669925.1 Montipora capricornis | reverse complement strand
GACTAACTTAGCTCGCCGGTAAAGCTTTTTTGCCAGGAAGACTAGTCTTCTCGGTTATTCTCACTAAAACAGTCTATTCTTAATAATTGCATTGTATAGCTTGTTGTATCTGAACTGAATATAAAAAAAAAAGAAAACAAATACGGTATTGTTCGAATTGAAGCAACCTTCTCTGGATAAAAAAAGTGGGAAGACGAAGGGAATCTTCCAAAGATGATGCAGGAGAATATAGAAAGAGAAAGACTGTTGTAATTAAAGAAAGTGAATTTTGACTTTTCCACTGCCCTTTTCCCCAAATGAATTGAAACCTTTCAAACGAAAGCTATTATAACCGACTAATTCAGTGTGACAATTGAATCAACTGTGCCCGGCTTCTCTCTGTTTGGTTCAATTTCGCACACTGGCCAAAAATCCCATTCTATCTAACGTCTGGTGTTACGAACAAAAATTCCTAAATTGGTTATTGATGAGGAAACTTACTGGGCCCCTTGATTTAAAATTTCTGTCGTCACTCGGTACTATTGAATCGAAGAGCGCACAAATTAATTTGTTGCCGTTATTCAGTACGCCGTCATTTTACTAATGATACATTGGTGTGTCTCAACCTGATTCGCAAGATTATAGTGACTTTCCCTCGTTACTTCCACGTATGAGGCAACTACGTTTATAATTTCTCAGCGGGAAAGGTCAGGAAAACGTTTGCTCTTCTGTGCACCGGCGCTGAACGAGGGCACGCGAACATTATTTAAAGGCACAGTTAATTGATTAGAAAACCTACCTGGGACGTTACCGAGACATTTTCCACCCTCCACGGGAATGATCTGGAACCATAAAATAAGGAAGCACAAGCGACTGCTTTTTAGAAACATCGTACGCTCTGTTCATGTTTACAGAAAATCCGGTAATCCGGCTTCCTTTTGTTATTTCCTACATCCATAAAACCAATCTTCATTTGCCAAACATCAATTAAGCGATATCGCAGAAAATGACAAATCGATTGCACAATGACGAAGGGCATTCAGCCATTACTGGTGTCCCTTAATATTTGGAAGTGGCAATCTTGTGGAATCACAGATCATAGTGACAATTTCGACGTGAGGCATCGCACTGAAGCATCCT
The DNA here is from genome assembly GCF_036669925.1 of Montipora capricornis. Lineage (NCBI taxonomy): Eukaryota > Metazoa > Cnidaria > Anthozoa > Scleractinia > Acroporidae > Montipora > Montipora capricornis. The sequence goes on along the minus strand of NC_090892.1, from coordinate 45,762,179 downwards.
CGGGCATTTTAAATGGAAGCGCCGATGACAAAATTTACATTCCACTTAACCACAACAAAGGCTATTCTTTGTCTTGCTTTTAATAGGAACTCGGTAGGTGAAAAGAAGTGTAGATAAGTTTGCATAAACAAATTAGGCGGAAACAAACAATGGGAAACGGATTTGGCGAGATGAAAAGCTAGCGTAGTCATCAGAAATTGGTTTGTGCATTGAAGAAGTAGTTGTATACACAAACAAAAACTGGTTGGAATGAAAAAGGCTTTGCGAATAATAGTGTCCAAACGGTCTAAAAGTTTACCCATGCACTTGTTTTAACTATGATCAAGTTAAAAATCGTGGATCAAATTACTCACTTGTTACTCCTTTTTTGTAACGATAATTTAAATTATAAATTTCTGAAGTTTCAGTAAAGTATTTTAGATTATTTCCTTGGAAACTCAGTCGAGGGGCAAAAGGTTTGATGTTATTTTATGACATTAGTAACTTTTTCGTTTACATAAAATGGAAAGACAAATATATCGTTTTATTGCTAAGTGCACGAAGTTTGTATTATTGATTTTTTTTTGGCCGTCCCTTTCGCCTTTGAAGAGTTATTCATTTTTATTATTTAGTTTTTTAAAACAGTAAATTTAAAGGCCACAGAAACGATGAATTCTAATTAGTCGGCGTAATTTATTCGGTGAAATTGGTTGCTTGAACTTGCTTAGAAATAACCACCTGGTCATCGTGTCAAAAATTCACTTTAAAACGTCAATTCCTGAGACACTGAAGTGATAGAAGAAAGTGAAATATTATTCATCATAAAGCCGCATAGGCGTATACGCTTAGCATATTAAAATTTGATGTTTATTTCTTGGCCAGCGACCTCACTATGAGGTTTTTTTTCACTGTCGATTTGTCGGTGGTAGGGCACATAATAATAGCAACCTTACGACTGGAAAGGAAAGGAAAGGAACTTTGTTTAAGTGTCTATTCGTTCTGGCGCTGGAGCACTAATTTGGGACACTGTAAACTGAAATTAACAATAACGCAATTCAAGTCAAATGTTGGTTTTTGAGGAGAGGGGAAAACCGGAGAACCCGGAGGAAAACCTCTCGTTGCAGAGTAGAGAACCAGCAAACTCAACCCACATATGACGCTGAGTCCGCTGGGAAATCGAATTAACTCGGTCAATATGTCCGCCGTTCCACAAATACAATGGAGTTGTACGCTCCTACTCAAGGGCTCATGATATGGAAGACATCAGACAGCAATGGCCAGGTTGCTGACCACAGTGACCAGCGGTTTTCGTTAAAACGATGGTTTGCTGGGGGTGCTCAGTCTCGCGGCTCAGAAAACCTGGGGTTGTTGTCATTGTTAATTAAGGTTTTTCTCCTGATATGCCGTAATTCACACAATTGTAGTTAGAGTGGTTTTCAAATGAGTGTCGTAAAACCAAAACCAAAGTTATTACTTTGGCCAATCAAAAAGGACGGAAACAATCCAGTAAACCAATCAAAACTCAAAGTAATTACAAGTAGCCGACACAAAGCGAGGGAAACTGTGCACGCGCGAGCCACGATTGGTTTGGGTTTAACTTCTGATTGGTTGAAACAGAGGCGCGAGAACTTTGAACCAATCACTAAGTGAAGTAATGCAAAACCAAAGCAATTCGCTGATTACTTTCGACACTCAATTGAAAATCGCTCTATTGTCATCAAACGGTTTGGTACACTCTTGCTCAACATGATGTTCGGTTGGCTAAATGGAAAAACCTTAGTGATACATATGATTGATATTGGCACAAATGATTAATCGTTTACAAGTTCCCGGAGCCCGAGAAAATAGGCTTTTGGCACCCCGGCAGCCCGCGCCCCGGCTTTTCCCCGGCCCCGGCTTTTCCACCAAGCCACTTGCTCAAAGGTTTTTTGGCAAGACTGAGTCTCGGCGTTGTCTCGGCGTCTGCAGCGCTGTTGTTCATCAGCTGGTAGAACTGACAAAGTAGAGTCTCTTTCATAAATAATAGGAATTGGAAAGTTGATTGTTCAGCATTAGCAGGAAAACAACCAAAAAAAAAAAAACAGAGTTATTGAACCTAAGATGAACTTACCTTCTCGCCAGCTTTGAGGTTAGTGACTTGACATCTGTGACGTGTGACGTCACTTTCTTTGCAAAATCACTTCCGCGTCGCTGTCCGTGTTGACAAAAACGTCTCGTGCTCGAGCTCCCTATTAATAGGGAGCTTAAGCAAGCGCGTTTTTGAGACGCCGACGGCGACCGGAAGAGAACATTTCGCGTCCCAGGACAGTGACGTCTCCCAGGTTATATTTATCATCTCTAATGGAGAAAAGATACTTAGTAATGTAAATGTGGTTGTGTGAAGACAAGTTGAAAGGGAAAACAGCTCACTTCCGGTTGCCGTCCGCGTCTCAAAAACGCCCTTGCTCAAGTTCCCTATTACTAGTGGTTGGTAACCTATCCACAGGCCAGACTTGACGTGACTAGCGTGGCATGAAGCACGAAATTTGAACAGACTAAACCCGATTTATGAATGACGTTATGGGCCGGAGGCATCATGCATCTGAACGACTTTGGGCAATGAATACGCACTAAAAGATTTAGATCAGCCAGACGCATGGTGCCCCGGTCTCTTGTCCGTGTTTATACCGGACGAATTAAATGACAATAAATTGCCCAAAGCCGTCCAGACCCCGGCACCCCGTGTTTTCCACAGACCCCGGCACCCCGCGCCCCGGCTTTTCCACCAAACCAGACGGAGTAAGTCTCTTTTGCAAAATATTTGTTTTCCTTGATATATCCTTTTGTATGTGCTTGGGGTTTTTCTCTGTGGTCTTAAATTTTAATGCACTGTCAATGCTAAGACAACGTTTCCAGAAAGACCATGTTAAATTTTGAAAAAGATTAATGAAGGTCAAATTTAATTTCTTCTTTGGAACGCTTCATTTTTATTTGTCATTTGCTTTCCTTTACAGAGATGTACCAAATGGGTTGGACACCGACAGATCTGATCTTTGCTTTACTTTCAGAATCAAACATTCGATCGAAACTGGATTGAGCATTTCTAGTCGTGTTCTCTTCCAATAAAACAATAAGTTCATCCTCTGAAATCAATCTTTGATCGTAGCTCTGAAAAAGCATATCTCTTGTCTTTCTTAAAAAGGTCATGATTCAGTATGTAGATAGAAGACAGAATCAAAAACTGCTGTACAATTAAGTAGGGATGCCGTAAAATCACTTAAACGACAAGCTTAATGCAAACAAGTTTCAGACGCCGGTCTCGACCCAGTTTCACCTTGGCTGCTTGGCGTCCGGTGTTGGACCGGTGTTGCCAAAAAAAAAAACCTCTCGTGCTTAAGCTCCCTATCCTTCACAGATCCATCCCGTCAAGGCAGAGAAGAGAGACCCTGGAAACCGTTGGGTTGATCCAAACGTCACGCAGCAGCTGTCTGTTTCACCGCTTTTTGTACTTTTGGTTTTTTTCGTTTTATGCATTTTTTTGTGATGTATGCAAATTTCTTTCTTAGTTGATGGTTAACTTTGTGCGGTCTGGAATCCTTATGCGATATAAGGCGAGATTGCTGTCATAATTTTGTTTGCGAACGGGACTTTGGGCGTGATGCCCAACGAGTTTCCCTTGGTCGGGCTAGTACTTGAACACAGAGTGATGGAATGCATAGAACAGTAGAACGGTGGAATACTTAAACACGGAACCCCAGAATAATTAAAACGGAACGCTGGAATACTTAAACAAGGAACAGTTGTGAAAATTTTGACAATTGGAACACATGGTTTCTCCCCCCACAAGTGTTCGGGCCAAAAACGAAAGTGGAGATCGGAACTGCATGTCCTTCAGAGTTTTTCAGTGCCTAGATGTATACGTTCCGAAGACTTTGGGAAAGTCGTGAAGAAGGAGTTACGTCACTTCTCTGATGCGAGCACAAAGGGCTATGGTCAATGCAGTTACTTTATTGTCGTAAAAATGGTTGCTGTTATTCATCGTGGTGAAGTACAATAATAATAATAATAATGTATTCTCGTTTGTCTCACGATGTGGTCACTTGTGATGTAGATGGCGACGTTTCGACTGCATACTGCTAGTCTTCATCAGGCGATGATGTCGACTGGTTACGCGTCACCTTTTAAACACGATGCTCCGCTGTGATTGGTTGGTTTTCTGCAGCTTTTAATTAGGATCTGGGAACCTAGGATCTGGAAACGCTACGTTGACGACACTTTCACCATCCTGGATCGCGGAAACGTTGATAGCTTCTTACAGCATCTGAACAACCAGCAGCCTTCCATTCGCTTCACCATGGAGACAGAGAACGACTACAAACTCGCTTTCCTTGACACGGCAGTTTTAAGAGAACCGGACGGCCGCCTAACCACCAGCGTGTACAGGAAGCCTACGCACACTGATCAGTACTTAGCGTATGATTCCCACCACCCGCTATCAGTAGAACGCGGTATTGTCAAGTATCTTTATGAGGGCGCCAAACGTATCGTAACAAAACCTTCTGCTATCTCCAAGGAGAAGAAAAACCTGTCTTCTGTTCTTGTCTCTAATGGTTACCCTCTTTCTTTCTTGCAGAAAATCACCAAGAAGCTGTGCTGAGCCCACGATCGAGTACAAGTCTACCGCGGTTTTACCGTATGTCAAAGGCCTATCCGAACAACTTCGCCGCTGCCTACAGCAACAAGGCATACGCGCTGTTTTCAAGTCGGAGACTACATTAAGATCACATCTAGTACGATCGAAAGACGGTGTCGAGCCGACAAAACAAGATGGCGTGGTTTACAGGATTCCCTGTGAATGCGGTAAAGTCTACATCGGCGAGACTGGAAGACCTATGCAAGATAGAATGAAAGAACATGAGCGAGACATCCGACTTGCCCGTACCCAGACCTCCGCCGTTTGAGAACACGATAACAACACCGGACACAACCCGCTTTGGAACGAAGCAAAGTTCAACCTCGTTCCCAGGGTCTCTCTTCTCTGCCTCCATTGTCGTTGAGAGAAGACCCTGGTTCACGCTGGTCACGTGGCACTCGTCGACAAACATTTTTCCACTAGGGTAGTGTTTTCGTTATATTTTGATCCCGCAACCGCACCTGGGCGAAAAAATATTCGTTTAACAAGGCATTTCTAAAATAAAAAGGTCAAAAGAGCTGATGTTATATTCCCACAGGAGATGAATTCCCACAAAAGCGGTCAAACTAAAAGCAAGAGCTTTTGTGATCGACAAGACGACTTCAATGTCGAGCGGCGATTGACGTTCGCTTTAAAAAAATTAATTTCGTTAGTAGCCAAAGTTGCTTCTTCAGAACAAACACTAACATAAAAGAATACACCAAACACTACGTTTGCTTAATAAAAATGTCTCTTTTATTTTACTGCGACTAAAAATATACACACGCTATTAAAGCGCGGTGCAGTGGTAAAAAAAATCTTAACGACATCGACAATTTACACGAAGTTGTTGAAATATAAATATCATAAGTCAAACTGTCAACTCGCTGTACAAGATTGCGACCTTAGCAATCACGTTGTTTAACTTTCGAAAGAAAAACGAAAATCAAAGAACAAAATGAAATACCTGCACATGCTAATACAGTTTGATTTGATGGATTTGAGGTCGATATGTGACTCGAGAACTTAAATAACAACACTCCGGCTGATCGCTGAACATGTTTGTTTTCCATGGATAACCGTTTCGCTTGTTTTCTTGCACGACAAAATCTTCTTTCCTTTAAAATTGTCGCAAACTATTAGCATTCTTCGTTGATCCGGACCTTCACACGGATGAAAACTTGAATAACGTGAGGATATTTTCTGTGGCGTCTGATCGATTTGACCACAACTTTTTTTCTTTCACATCGGGTTCCATACGTGTAGTACATAAAATACTGCTGTCAAACGTTTTGTCAATGGTTATCTGGCCACAAAATCAATTGCGTGCTGATTCCCTTCTTTGCAATGTCAACAAAGCCAACATTGCCACCCATCCCCTAACACACATTTCGCCAACCTCCCAGATTCTGGGAGACACGTGATCAGCGTGAACCAGGGTCTTCTCTCAACGACAATGGAGGCAGAGAAGAGAGACCCTGGGAACGAGGTTGAGCAAAGTTTATTGATCGTGACTCTCATTGGTACACACGCAGGGTCAAAAAGGCGATAAAGACTTTACCCTAACAACATCAACAGGGATAGTGGAATAGAAATTCCGGAAGCATGAACGCCCACGATCAAGAAACACACTGAACAGGAGAACCCTACGACAGCGGACCCCGAAGGAACAACACGGACTACAACACGCCGAAACAGCGAGGATCAAAACGCACTAATCACAGCTGCTGAAAACCAACCAATCACAGCGGAGCATCGTGTTTAAAAGGTGACGCGTAACCAGTCGACATCATCGCCTGATGAAGACTAGCAGTATGCAGTCGAAACGTCGCCATCTACATCACAAGTGACCACATCGTGAGACAAACGGGAATACATTATTATTATTATTATTGTACTTCACCACGATGAATAACAGCAACCATTTTTACGACAATAAAGTAACTGCATTGACCATAGCCCTTTGCGCTCGCATCAGAGAAGTGATGTAACTCCTTCTTCACGACTTTCCCAAAGTCTTCGGAACGAAAACATCTAGGCACTGAAAAACTCTGAAGGACATGCAGTTCCGATCTCCACTTTCGTTTTTGGCCCGAACACTTGTGGGGGGAGAAACCATGTGTTCCAATTGTCAAAAATTTCACAACTGTTCCGTGTTTAAGTATTCCAGCGTTCCGTTGTAATTATTCTGGGGTTCCGTGTTAAAGTATCCCGGTGTTCCGTGTTTGAGTATTCCAGCGTTACGTGTTTAAGTATTCCGATGTTCCGTGTTTAAGTATTCCACCGTTCCTCCATTCAACCGTTCCGGCATTCCATCATTCCGGCACTCTGTGTTTAAGTACTAGCCTCTTGTTCGAACAATAGATTTCACAAGTAACTGTCAACCTTAGTTGATGGTTGTTTCTATTTTCAATATGCCTCGCGGGCGTCAATGGGCTTCTGTGTTTCAAGGGTCAATGATCACGTATTCTATTTTAGTTTTCACGTGCTGTATGGTGTGTTTTCTTATAAATGAAATGAAGAGTGTGCAGTAGTTTTACGTTTCTCTCGAGCGAACAAAAAGCAATGAATATGACATCACTCTGTCCCTAAGCCATAGTATTTTGAAACAGGACACATTAGGAAAAAGTGGACTGAAATTGAACGGAAAATTATATAATATATAATATTTTAATTGGCACTAACTTTGTTTTGAAAATCCAAAGTGTGACCTTCAGGGAGTCACACCTTGGTCAAAGCAACTCGAAACGTTTGCCGGGACATCGTGGGGTTTTCCTGTGGTAAAAGGCCGGCGAGCTAATATGTCGAAGAAAACACAATTTACTTGGGAAGAGCTTAGTTCTCTAAACAATGAACACAATGCACACGTTGCGATACGAGGAAAGGTATTCTTTTTCCAGATATTTTCCGCGCCTTGGCACGTTCTATCGTCGTGATTTCTTTCACCCATGCAGTAGCTGTGAACGTTTGATTTCTTTTTATCAAGGTATATGATGTTAGTAAATTCCTAAATCGTCATCCAGGCGGTAAGGATATGCTGCTTATGGGCGCAGGAAGAGATGCGACTGTCGTATTTGAGGCTTACCATTCTTTTAGCGACTGTGCCACGAAGTAAGTTAATTATTGTGCTTATAAGTTATGTAATCAGTTATATTTGTACATCTTTGTACATATAACTTGAATAAAAACATACATGCATGGGCAATGAAGTTGTAGTGCAATCAGGCACTCGTTTTTTGAAGTTAGATTTAACGTACACATTCAATTTTTGTTTGAGGGGTTAGGATGAACCCATGACCATGTCTAATAGCCCACTTTCAATTTATTAAAATTCAGTCCTAAACAAAAGGCATTATCTTGAGGCTCTGGGGAATAAACTCATACAAATCCTTATATTTATTCCCCAGAACCTTGAGTTGATACCTTGTGTTTAGGACTGAATTTTAATATCGAAATTGTTCTTTATTCTTAAGTAGGTATTAAATTGCCCCATCTCCGGCATGACCATTCTGGGGGTGGGGGGTAGGGGGTAGGGGGTGAGGGGTAAGGGGTAAGGGGTAAGGTAAGGGGTAAGGGGTAAGGGGTGTAGGCGTTGAAGGGTACCATAGCTGAAAAAACCCAAACCTGGACAAAAATGCTAACCTTAGGCCTAGTCATTACCTAAAAAAGCATAGTGTTTAGGCCTAAGGTTAGCATTTTTGTAAAGGTTTGAGTTGTTTCAACTATAGTACCCTTCAACGCCTACACCCACCCCCAGAATAGGCATGCTGCCTAGCTCAAGTTATTGTCATGACAACCGCACCTACCTTACTTTACCCAAGTAGCACTTGATCATTGCCGAATTGTAGTTTTGTTCACAGAAATTAGCACTCAATTGTGTTTAATTTGCACATAAGTAGCTTGGGAATTAGAGCCTCGCACAACTCCTTAGTGACAGGAAAAAGTGATTTACCAATGAAAAATTTCAGCAAGATAATAGATTAATAGTAATCGATTGATTCATCTTTTTTAAGCTTTAACTCAGGATTTCACACACTTTACTTGTGAAATCAAAGGCAAAGGTCATGGTAATAAATTTAGTAATATTTGCAAGGATATAATAATATATTGTTATTACAACAAATTATTGTCCACTTTAATTCTCAGTAAAGATTCCCAAGGTGACTGTCAAAAAGCCCATTAGTAAAAAAGTCTGTAACATGTTCACAATTAAGAGCAACTAATATATAAAACTGAAGAGGACTGGGTGGTGTAAATAGAGGATATAACATGGGCGCGCGGGGATACAAATTTTATCTTCGAGTGCTGAAAGTATCTCTCACGAGTGAGCGAAGCGAACGAGTGAGAGCTACTTTCAGCACAAGAAGATAAAATTCGTATCCCCAAGCAGTCAAGTAATGTTCTGTTTATTATATAGATATTGATGAAATGTCCAGATTTAAAACAACTTGTTTTTTTCATTTTCAAAATGATGAAAAAGTGGTCACCAACCCCTAAAACATGCATGTTGTGTGGCATAAAACAAGATATGAAACTTATGAAAAGCAAATCATGATAATGTAACATTTTGCAATAAAAATGTTAATGTAGTAGAGAGGCATTATACTGAAGCTCAAAATTAAAGTATCTCACAGTGAAGACAAAGCTCGCATTTTATTGGCTAATCGTGTTCGTTACCATGACGACACCTATATCCTCACATGTGAAAGATAAAAATGATATGTTCACTGCGCACGGTGAAGATATGATTTTTTAGTAAAAGTAGAAATCCTGGTATTTCATCAGTATCTATATGATAATAAGTTTTTGTGTTATGGGAGAGTGGCATTTATTCGATCTTTTGAAGAAATAACAATTGGCCTTTCGAGTGTCAATGTTAATGTTTGGTTGTTTTGCTCCTAACTTCTTCTTTGTGTGAGGACTGTTACCATTCTTAAACACATGTAGTTATTTTTACAGCTACTCTCTAAACTATTACATCTGTCACATTGAGAATACTCTCACGGGGATTTAACAAATTATTCTGAGTTTCTTGTTTTGCTCTGACCAGAGTGCTGGAAAAGTACTGTGTTGGAGACCTGATCTCTGATGAGTTTCCCACTTTTCCGGAACTTGGGTGAGTACTGTTATTTTTTGTGGAATTGGGAATTTGCAGTGCATCAGTGCACTGATTTTATAATTATTGGTATGATTTATCTTTTTACTCATGATTTTACAACTTGAATTTTCCTGAGAGGGTTTGAGAATTTGTGTTTCACCAACAATGGCATTCATTAATTATCACCTATTAAATGTTTTTCAAGGCTTATCCTGAGAGTATCTCCTTCTTCAGGGTTCTCAGTAGAACCTGTAACCTGTAACACCTGTCACGTGTCACATGTTACAGCTGTGAAAGCTCCTTGATCAGTAAATCAGTTAGTCAATCAATATTTCAAGTAAAAGAACAACTTTTTGAGCGAATAAATGCGTAAAGTATTAATAACTAATTTTATTGTTAGTTGCTTTTGCAATTTCCCTTGTCGTAAAGCCTGTCCACAGAACAACTGAATAATCACTGTACCAATATATTAATTAAACACGAAAGACGCACTATAAAAGGCGTGCTGCCTTAGGCACATGCAAATGATTTATCACTCAACTCTGGATGCAACCGGGCTCTGTGATAATTTGTGCAATTAAAAAGCCCCTTATGGCAATGTGTCTGTAATAATTATGTCATAAAATGTTTAATATCTGTCTTTCTTTTTTAAATCCCCAGTCCATTTTTGTTGTGCTAGAAATATATATCTTTTAGGGCTTGCGTCTCTGTGTTGCTGTCTTTTGATCACAACCTTGGATAATTGATGAGAATTTGAATGAATTCAGTTAAGTTCTTTAATCAAAAGATCAACTGAAGTATTACATTTTACAGCCATAGATCACATGTTCTATCGGCATACATCAAGATATCCGATAATGTAGAACTGACATACATTAGTCACGTAACATCCCCCTTTCTTTGGAATGAAAACAACAAGAAATCACAAAAATGAAAAATGAAAAAAAATAAAGAAATAAAATAAATCAACACGGGAATCATCATATTCCTCCAATCAATGTTCAATGATTAGTGTATCAGTGTCTTTGGCAATAATCAATCATAATGTCCATGTCAGGTCTGGTCCGGTCTCCATTGACCAACAAACAATAGATAAAAGAAAAAAAAAAAACCCTAGAATCCTAGCGAGCATAGTGTTTAAGATAAGCCGGTTCCTTGATGGTTCTTTTGGGTCGTTGTTGGACAATAACAGCAGCAGGTGTAGTCCGCTGTTCTTTCGGTTGATGGCTGGTCCCAGGTGTCGGTTTGTTGGGGCTTGCAGCTAGGGTCTGATTCTGGTCCTTGTTCTGAGTCGTTTCCGGGTTACCCTTACGATCTTGTGCTGATGACTTTGGTGGGATGGTCTGTGTTTGTTTTAGGTCAACTCGGTTGTGACAGTAAGCTCCATTGGTGGACTCTACCTCATAAGATCTTTCATCATATCGCTTGGTCATTGTCGCTTTTTCCCACTCTTTCCGTCCAAGTCTAAATGGTCTCATTCTTACCACATCCCCTTCTTCCAAGGGGGAAAGGTCTCGGGCTCCCTTGTTGTAGTATTTGGCTTGTCGTGCTTGTCTTTCCCGAGTCTCCTTCTTAACTGCTTCAGCACGCACAGACTGTGGTCTTAATAAAGCTTTGGTAGTAGGGAGTTGCGTTTTACAACGTCGACCTAACAACCACTGGGCTGGACTGGTACCCATTGATTCAGTGGGGCTGTTCCTTAGTGCTAGGACTGCAAGGTAGATGTCTCCTTTGGTTTCTTTCGTCTTGCGCAGGAGTCGCTTTGCATCTTTGACAGCTGCTTCCGCTTTGCCATTCGTCTGTTGGTGTCCAGGACTCCCCGTGCGGTGCTCGAAACCCCATTTGCTTGCAAAACTGGCAAATTTTTCGCAGGCAAATTGTGGACCATTGTCACTGATTACAATGTCTGGGATTCCTTGCCTTGCAAAATGGCACTTCAACTTCTTTATGACAGTGCTTGCTTTCCTGTCCGGTAAGTTGTCTATTTCCCAAAAGTTTGAGAAATAATCAACAATGATTAGATATTCTTTGCCATCTGTGGTATACAGGTCTGTACCAAATCTTCTCCCACGGGCGTTCTGCAACTTCGTGGCTCATCAAGCTTAAGGTCTCTCTCTGTTGCTTCACCTCATATTTGCTACACATCTCACACTGGGCAATGTGCTTCTTCAGTTCTGCAGTCATGCCGACAACAACCATTCACGCCTATGTGAGAGTAATGAATGCGCTCCTTCATCTTTGGTCTCATCAGTTTTGGGATGAGGAGTCGCTCGCCTTTAAAGACAAGACCATCAGAGACACTCATTTCATCCCTGAAGCTGAAGTAAGGGGCCAGTACAGCTGGGAGCTGCTGCTTCTCTTCCAGCCAACCAGTATGGATTACCTCTTTCAGCTGTTGCAAGGCTTCATCATCACGGGTGCTGGCTGTCATCTCCTCGAGTCTCTCTTCAGTCATCGGTAGTAGCTTAACAGCATTCACACGTTCAAACTCTCCTTGGGTGTTCAGGGTGGTAGGTAGAAATGCTTGGCTTAGGGTGTCGGCAAGGTACATTTGTGGACCAGGTTTGTAGATGATCGTGACGTCATATTTCTGGATTTTCAATAGCATTCCTTGAAGTCTCTTGGGTGCTGTTCGGAGTGGTTTCTTGGAGATCGCTGCTAAAGGCTTGTGGTCACTCTGGACTGTTACGACCATACACATACTGGTCAAATTTCTGGAGTGCAAAGACTACTGCCAGCATCTCTTTCTCAATCTGGGCATATCGGGTCTCTGGGTCTGTAAGTGCGGGGCTGGCAAATACCACGGGTTGCCCATTTTGCATTAGGGCAGCCCCAAGACCCTTGTCACTTGCGTCACACTGAACAGTGAGCTCTTCTAGCATTTCAGCAAGGGTGCCTGTGTCACAAGCTTCTTGACCTTCTCAAAGGCTTTGTCATACTCATGCTGCATCATGCCTCTTTGTGTGTTAATTGCTGTATGGGCTCCAGCACTTCTGCTAGCCGAGGCAAGAACTTGGCAAGGTAGTTTACAAAACCACAGAATCGTCTCACAGCTTTCACATTGCTGGGCTTGGGCATGTTGCACACTGCTTCAATTTTCTCTGGATCAGGTTTGAGACCATCTGCTGTGACCAGATGTCCCATGTAGGGGATCTCCTTGCATAGCAGCTTTAGCTTCTTTTTATTCAGCTTCACCCTCTTTCTCTGCACTGCTGCAGGAACTGCTGTAACTTCCTGTTGTGGTCAGCTGTTGCCTCCTCCTCGGTACATGTATCTCCTACCCCATAAATAACCATGTCGTCATGAACTGTCAACAAACCATCAAGTCGATCAAGTGCCTGGTTCAGCCTCTTTTGGAACATTTCACTGGCTACACTGACTCCAAATGGAAGTCGTCTCCATCGGTACCTCCCGTAGGATGCATCAAAGGTTGTCAGCTTGCTCAACTCGTTGTCAAGCTGTACGTGCCAGTAGCCATTTCTTGCATCCACTTTAGTAAAGACTTTTGCTCGTGAGAGGTTTGGAAGTACATTGTCAATGACAGGAAGGGGGTATCTCTCTCTCTTGAGTGCTTTGTTTAGTTGTTGTGGGTCCAAACAAAGTCTCAAATCCACAGACTCCTTCATTGCGATAACTAGGTTGCTCACCCAGTCAGTGGGTTCATCAACAGGCATCAGTACTCCGATCTCTGTCAGTCTCTCAAGCTCCGCTTTGAGCTTTGGCTTAATGGCAAATGGTACACGCCATGACGGGGCAATATTTGGCGGCACAGCCGGGTCAACATCGAGGTGCTGCTTTCCTTCGAGTGTCCCCAGTTCTCCTTCAAATACATCATTGTACTCTTCTATTATCTCATGGGCTGTCAGAGTCTTCTTACTTTCTGTTTTTGTTGTGGCCACCCTTTCAAAGTTTTCTTCATGCACTTCTATGAGCCCCATTTTCTGTATCACCTTTGCTCCTAGCAATGGAGTTAAATTGTCCTTAACAGCAATGAACTCGACGGAGTACTTTCTGCGGTTTTTTGGATTACGTAGAGTCACGCGACAGGTCCCTTCCAGTTTAAGTTCCGTTTTGTTCCACATCTGTAACACTCATTTTGTGGGTTGAACATCCTCCTTGTTGACATATTTGATCGGTAAAACATTCACAGTGGCACCACAGTTGAGATGAAACTTTACGGGTTTCTCGTTAATAAGCATCTGTGCGTAGATTTCACGCTCCGTGACGCTGCTGACAGTTCCTGTTATTTCCGGCTTTGTGGTCAAACAATAAAGGAATTCTTTCTCGCTTGTTTCATCCTCTTCGGGGGCGTGGGTTCGAATCCCACCGCTGCCACCATGTTAAGTTCTTTAATCAAAAGATCAACTGAAGTATTACATTTTACAGCCGTAGATCACATGTTCCATGGGCATACATCAAGATATCCGATAATGTAGAACTGACATACATTAGTCACGTAACAAATTCAAACAAAAGTAGCTCATGAAGTTACCCCGTTTATAGTTTGTCCTCATGTTTAAGCGCTTCTGTCGCAATGCAAAACACAGCTACCATATTGAATTCGAAACATTTTAGCCCAGGCCACTACTCACAGATGTGGAGTTCCAAACAATTGACCACAAATGCCACACCAACCAGAGATTTCTCAAAGTAGAGCAAAATAATAAAAATAATAATAATAACAATAATAATAATGATAATAATAATAATAATAATAATAATAATAATAATAACTTTATTTCAGTGTCAATCTTCTAGCTAGCCTACAATAGCCTACTAATCAGGGGCACTATCCTATTTAAGACATACAATGATCTTTAAAATTGGAATAATAAAATCCTTAGGTTACAATAACTATATACAATAATGAAGTAAATTTGAAGTAATTAATTTTAACTTAATTGAATTCTATATCTATAATTCTAGGAACTGCACGTGGGGCAGTTTGCCATTACAAGAGTCATTCTCCACCAAGTTAGCGGGGCGTATGGAAAACCCGTAAATCCAGAACCCGGAAACGGAAACGGAAATAGGAATAAGAACAAGAAAGGTCGATGATATCCAGTTGTTTTATTTCAGCTAAAAGAGTTGAATGTTATATCACATACTTAAAACTGCAAAATTGATTTTTACGGATATTGTTGTGACAACAAAGTTCGTACCACTGGCGTCACTCCTTTTTTGAACGGCTTGAGTTATGAGAATGATTGACATTGAGACTCCTCCTTGTCCCTTGGTGGCGTGGGAGCGAATTTGCTACTGAAGCCATGGATGAAAGGAGTCCACAAAAGAAAATTAAAGTAAAAGACAAAAGAATTCTGAATCACCTTATTTATTGAAATAAAATATTAAGGTAAGCAACTACGAACCTCGCCTTCCAGATCTCGCTGCACTGGAGATCAAGAAGAAACATGGGAAAGGTGAGCACTAATTAACCTGCGTGGCAGGCGTTCGAAGGAGAAAGGGAGAACCGCGGGAGAACGAGGAGGGTGCGAGTGAAAAGACCCCCTAATTAATATGCATACATAAGGCAGCTGACAAATCTCTAACTGTCAAATGGCATCCAATCAAAAACATTCACAGGAAAATGCGCTACGCAGGAATGTGGTTTACCGTGCCATTATTCCAAAAAATCTCACGGTGGAGAGAAGTGTGAAACCAAAACACCATTGCCCGAAAAAGGAGCAATCTTTCAACGACGTGTGACGAGTTTGTGAAACGAGTTTACTGACGGAAATATGCCTCAACAAAATCGTGTGTGAATTTGTTCAGACCATCGCTGAAAAAGAAATCGTTTGCCTGAACGACTAACAAAATAATGTGGCTGGAATCCGTAAAAAGAAAAAAAATCGAAAATTCTTCACAACTTTTTTGCAACGTGTGTGTAAGAAAAATAAAAAACTGTTGCATAATCTCGAGTTTCTATCCAAACGTTTTGAATCAGATCAAAAAGACAAAGTTGGCGGCCTTTTTTAAGATTGTTTAATTAAGTGAGAGCTCGAAAACAAACTGACGTTGAATTCAACCGCAATAGGTTGGTGTTGATTGACACAAATTTAATTTTAGCTAGCCAGTCAGGATTTTTCGATTAGAATCTGAGCGTAAAAAGATCGAAAAGCGATAGCATCCTCCCCTTTTCCCATGCTTGCCATGCTGGTTAATTAGTGCTCACCTTTCCTGTGAGAAGGCGGAAAGGCGAGGTTCGTACTTGTTTACCCCTAACATTTTATTTCAATAAATAAGGTGAATTTCCTTTGTCTTTTGTGGACTCCTTTCATCCATGGCTTCAGTACCAACTTCGCTCCCACGCCACCAAGGGACAAGGAGAAGTCTCAATGTCAATCATTCTCATAACCTGAGCCGTTTAAAACAAGAGTGACGCCAATGGTACGAACTTATCCTTAAAAAAGTGTGTAATGTAACATTCAACTTTTTTAGCTAAAAAAAAACAACTGGATATCATCGACCTTTATTGTTCTCATTCGGGTTCCGGTTTCAGATCCGGATCCAGTTCCGGCTCCAGTTCCGGATTCTAGATTTCCGGGTTTTCCATACGCCCAGTTAGCGAGATCTCTTTTTCTAATATTGGCCACGAAGGCCATTAACATCTGTCTATTCAGTCTCCTGGGCTAAGTTTGGACAAAGTTGTGTTCCATAGAACTTCAATGAGTGCCTACCATGCCTGATGCTGTTAAATTGTGGAATATTGAAATCAGAATTTGTCAGATGGTGATTAGATGGCATTCTGCTGAATAGGTCCAGGATATTCTTAGGGAGTAACTTGTGTTTATCCTTAAACATAAATATTGCCATGTCTAATGAAGACGCTTAGTATATAAGGTAGTAAGATTAGCACGTTTTTAATAAGTTATTGTATGACCACCCTGAGACCCCTTTCGTTCACACGTTCCAGTTTCTTTCTATCCGAAGCCTTACAAAAATGCCAGACTAGGCTGCAATAGGTAAGATGGGGGAAATTTGCTGTCTTAGAAATGTAAAGTTTGGCTTTGGCAGGGTTCAGTTTCCTAAGCCTTATTAAAACACCGATTAGCCTACGTACTTCTTTACAAATAGCTGAAATGTGTTCTGAGAAATTTAGATCCTTATCGACAGTGACACCTAATAATTTAAGTTCCTCAGTGATGTTAATAAGATGGCAATTTATGTCTAACTTTAACTGGGATGGCTTGTGTCTACTTCCGAGAATCATGGGTTGATATTTGTTCAAGTTGCCAACCGAATGGTTTTCTTTGTACCACTCGATCCGACATTGGTTCCCCTTCACATTTAATCCTTTTTGTAAGGACATTGATGTTACTATGAGCATAATAGAGTTGGTGATCGTCAGCATACATTGAGAGGCTAGATGAACAATCCAGGTAGAAGAGATAACTTGATAACTTGTTGAGCGCCGTCAAAATACTGTAATACAATGTAGGTCTATAATATTTCTCTTCTTCAGCGGATCCTCTTTTTTGAACGCTGGGTTCCACTTGCCCTTCTTCCATGGATTCGGCCAGTACTTTTCTGAAATACATTGATTGACAATTTCAGTAAGTGGACCTTCCAGCTCCTCTGCCACTATTTTCAAAACATGTGGTGGGATCATGTCAAAA
Organism: Montipora capricornis; assembly: GCF_036669925.1. Taxonomy (NCBI): domain Eukaryota; kingdom Metazoa; phylum Cnidaria; class Anthozoa; order Scleractinia; family Acroporidae; genus Montipora; species Montipora capricornis. The sequence continues at coordinate 45,744,835 of NC_090892.1, read as the reverse complement.
CCAACGGCTTTGTTAGGATTCAGGTTCTTTAAGCTACAAGAGTTTCCTGTGCTGATATCTTTCTGAAGGAAAACAATTGGAATCCCATTTACTATACTTATAGCACAGACACTCTGGTGCCTGCTGCATTCTTCTGGGGTAAAGTTGAAACTTTTAGATGGATGATTTTCAACACAAGTACCGGTATCTTCCACAGTGGCAAGTAGTTTGCAAATTCATCAGCTACCAGTGTTTGGTCTTGCACCAAAGTTTTCTGAATATTTAATGTCACTTCTGTTTAATCGTGCAACAAGTTGTTTGGAAAAAGTAAGAATATATTTACCCCAGAATGGAGGAAAACACATTTCAGAACCTCTTGATGAAAGAATTCTTGGGGGGCCAATTGCCCACAAACCCCCCTAGAAAAAAAAACATTTGATTTTATCTGTATCTGCTCTAATTTCAAGAAGTTTCATGATTTGATTGACAGTCTCCAAAAGAAGTAGAACACTTTGTGCTCAGAAAAAAGGCTTGAGACTTCAGTAAAGTGATTATCATTCTCATTACCTTGTTGTTAATAAATAGCTTAAACTTTTTGTCAGGTTGTTCTTCCAAACAGTGCGAGACAGAGTCAAAAAATACTTCAAAGAAACCAATCAGGTAAAAAAATCTTCCATATCTGAAGACAGATCCATTCATTTTCTACACAAATTCCCAAGAGCTAACTAGTTTGGACTTGAGAATGGTCAGACAGTTTTCATTGTTGTATGATTTGCTGTTTAACAGGACCCGAAGTACTCCTTGTGGATGTGGTTTCGCTACATAGCAATACCAACTGTCCTGCTCCTAATGTGGAGTGCGCAGGTTTGTGATTCAAGTTTAAAGTTGCTAATTTTTTTTTTTTTTGCAAAAATTTATGATGTTATTTCATGACACCCAAAATGCCCATAAAGTAGAATAAAACATTGCAATAACCACTTAAAACTGTTGCACAACACAAAAGAAATACAGTAAAAGGAAAAAGAGGCATGGATGGACACAAATGGACAAGATTGAAACAGATTGCATTTTTCAAGTTTATGGCAAATCGACTGGATAAAGGTCGTTTTTGCTCAGAATCATCTTGTTTGTGGTTTAACGATAATTAATTAGCAGTAAAGGAATTCCGCATTACCATTTTCGAATTTTACACTTGTGAGTAACTAAAGATTTCCCTTAAACACCCCCAAATAACCTGACATACCCCCTTTAAGGAGCAAAGTCTCACCATAGTGCATTATCCTGGGCAATAATCTGCAGTGATTCTCTTTAGGTATTTTGGTTGTCCCATAGCATTCTCTTGTCTTGTGTTGCTGCTGCTATCATGGGTTGGATGTGTGCTTTGATTGGATTGGTCAATAACCACGACTCCAGGTAATTTTACCTTTGAAGTCATCTGTGTTATTTAAAATGCCTTGACATTGACAATAAAAAATTACAAGAATTGTCTGGTTAAAAAGAAACTTGTGTTAATACCACCGTGCATGACGTAAGGAAAAGTCATCTTACAGTGTAAGGC
>NC_090892.1:45700798-45735798 GCF_036669925.1 Montipora capricornis | reverse complement strand
CTTGCAAGAAGTTCATCGTATGCACTTCTTCTTTAATATACTAAATAATGAGTCTCTCAATCTTCCGGCTATCAGTTTTTTTACCTAAGTGCTAGACTGTCTGACGATAAGTTAATTGTGGCAAAATAAAAGATTTGTTGTTAAATTTTTCAGTCTCATCAGGACCCCAATTTTCGTAGATACGTTTTCAGATAGTTCGTCTCAGTGGCTATTAAACTTCAGCTGCTCATCAAAAGTGACACCCAATAGCTTCATTTCTGGGCCACTTTGGACATATTTGTCGAGGACTTTGATCTTCCTTACTTTGTTTATGTGTCCCTGCCTTAGACTAATCGAGTGGGATTTTTCAGGATTACATTTCAACCAACTGAGTTGGTACCCATTTTCAGATTTCCCTTCCCTCGTCCGTTAAAGTCCTTTCTGCCTCTTCCATCTTTCCACCAGCAACATGCATTTGATGGTCATCTGCATACATCTTGATGCTGCTTTTGTCAGTGTTGTAGACGAGGTCGTTGTGGAAAACATTCCCTATTTGGGTGCATCCTCGAAACATATCTTTCCACTCCCTCGAAGTTCCAGTTTCAAATCTAACCGTAATTATTTGATCTTTGTGAGAAGTACGACCTCAACAGGAGCATAGCTACGTCGGAGAAACCATATGCCCTCAGCTTCGCCGATAATAGCGGCGGGTGTAGAGAACAGAAGGCCTTTGATAAGTCCGTTCATAATACCCCGCATACCTTTTTGTTATCCAATGACCTTTTCCAGTCCTCCACTAGTTTGATTAGTAATGTCTGGCAGTTTTTCTTTTCGCGGTAGGCAGTTAAATTATATAGTATTCATGTAGGACTCAACGTATTGTTACCTGATTACTAAGTAGTTGTTCAAACACTTTGTCCACCTCACTAAGTACCGCGCGTAATTGGTCTATAGTTCTTGATATCTTTGTGGTCATCTTTTTTGAAGGGTGGGACACAGATTCCTCTTTTCCATTCCTTTGGCCAGCATTCGTTTTCAATACATTTGTCAAATTCTTTTGTTAAAGATGTGCCAATTGTCAGTCGTAATAGCTTCGGAGATATTTTATCATACCCTCCACTTTTATTTCCAAGGATTTAGAGTTGCAAAAGGAATTCTTTCATCTCGCTGTCTTTAAGCATACGAAATTCAAATGTAGGGCCATCGACGATTCTCTGCCTATTTCGAATGTCCATCACACTTTTATGATACACTAGTTCCTCTTCAGTGAGCGATAGTATCTTCGAGTCGCCGATGCCATTAGCCACGTTGGCGAAGTTGTCAACAAAGAGATTTGCAACCTCAGTTTGATTTTTGATGTATTGGCCCTCAACTCTAAGTTGATTTGTGTATCATCTGTAACGGACGACTTGGAGTCCCAGAAGGGTTTGAAAACAGATTAGAATTCCTTGGGATTAGTGTCAGCCGATTGTGTTTTATCCCACCAGTAACTCTTTATTGCTTTTCTGCGAAGTTTAATGGCGTGGTTTCTCCAGAATTTCTCCAATTCCAAATTCTCTCTCGTCGTCGGTTCCTTGGCATATTTTTTCGAATATTTACGTTTCTTTCTTGTTGCCTTCTTCCAATCAGCTGTCGAGTACGGAACCTCTTAAGCTCTTACTCTCATTCTTTTCTGAGGTACGTGATCGTCGCTCACACTACTGACTACTAAGTAACATGGTCCAATAGGAGTATTGGCAGTCAACCGTATCAAAAATGTCAGCGACATGCGATGGTGTGGAGTTTAATTAAATCTTGTAAGAATTCATAGACATCTAAATTTCTGAAGCTCCTGAATGATAGTACTTTGCCTTGGCGATGAATGCATACCATAAACCATAGCATGGTCTCTTATACCAGGATCGTGCACATCGCACTCCCGAAACAGATGAGGCTTATTGGTCATGATAATATCCAGTGGAAACTGGCTTGTTTCTTCTTGTTTCTTCTTGTAGGCCTATTTATGAGAGACAAAAGAGACCATGTACGTCCTCAAAATCCTTTAATATTTCTCCTTCTCTGCTCTCTGATTTCAGGCGATTGAGGTTAAGATCCCCTGGAACTATAACGAATTGTGTTTGTAGGCATGCCTTAGGTTGGACTCCTGCAAAAGCGCAGTCGGGTTTTTTCCGAGTATTCCCGAGTCATCATCGATAAAATAGATCTCGTTATTCGTTTATCGGGTTACAACGATTTAGGATTACCATCTCCTTTAATACATTGTTTACATAGTCTTAACCTTGACAATTCATTTAAAGGCGAATAAGAATCCAACTTCGTCATTTTGTCACTTGCGTGGGGCCCTTTCCATTACTATGGTTAAAGTTTAGATGGATTACATGGGTATTGTCCACTTTTGAGGTTGCGCGGGGTACAGGGTCGAGAACCTTGTTGAATTAACTTTGCGAAATCAAGTTGCGCTGATCTACCATGCGGTTGTTTAATAGTGATACATGAGGCAGCAAAGATTTAACCCGAAGTTAATTGTTATCGTTCAAGAATATACGAAAGTCTTTTTGCTTTGCAGAGAAACGACTACAGAAACAGTGGCTCGTCCCCAAAACAGTCCCACAATGCAACTGTCTCCCATGCAAACCTCAAAGTGGCCATGCAATAATGCAGTACTTCAAGTTGCACTTTGATAGTTAATTCTGACTTTGTTATATGCGCGTTATTTTACAGGATTTGTTGGTGATGAGATTATTTTTTTGTCATTTTATAGGTGCCATTCGACTAAATCCTCCAACACGCTCACAATTGACCGTGTTCATAACTGGAAAGTTATTTTTCCTGGTTTACAGATTTGTGATTCCTTGTATGTTACTTCCAGTGTGGAAAGTGGTGAGTTAAATGAAACAATTTTATAAGAGTTTGTTACATGTGTCTCAGCACCGAGCCCCGTTTCGGCAAAGCTAGGACATCCATTCAGGTCCTAACGACTCATATAATGGGCCAGTTTTGTATTCTAACGGTTGGACTGGATCTAGCATGAAGTGGAGGCTAATGCGGGCAAAATTAATTTGCATTTGAAAAGATTTGCCCGCATTAGCCTCCATTCCATACTAGATCCAGTCCAGCCGTGAGAATTCGAAAATGTTCTGTTGTTTATACTAAAACAGTCTCCCTTGAGTTTCTTTAAAAAGACCCCCCGTTATGAAATGTTTTACAGGACAAAACAGAAGGCACTTTCCGGGTTCAAAAAGAATATTTAGGGTGACTGGGTTGGCTAAACTTGGCAGACACGGTGTGGAAAGAAATTGAAGTCACGCATGTTTCCTCGTTTAGCACCCAAGGAACATTGTGACTGCGACAATGTGTTTCTAAACTCTCACGGAAACGGTGTTGTTGTAACATTTTTATTGCCTCGTTCGGTCAGCTATTAGACCCGGTGTAATAACACAGTTCAACATTTAATGATCAACGTATTGAAGAAATGTTGAGCTGTTTATCACTCTTGTCATGTTGAATGCTGAAATGAACCATTCAGGAAGTTGAATGTTGTAAATGGAAGTTGAACGAGAAAATTATTTCAACGAGTTGTCTTTTAGTTGAACAGCGTTAATCAAAGTTTTTCCAGTCTCAAAGAGCATGTGACCCATGGTTCAAATACAGCAAAAACCCGCAGTAAGAATCTGATGGTTTAAGAACCCGTTGGAATATTAAAAGCCAAAAATATAAGAACCTGTTTAGCCAAACAAAATCAAGCGCGTTCTTATATGCGGATTACAGCTAAACTAATACTAATATTTGAACCAAGGGTTTTGACTTTGAGAGTTGATTGAGAGTTCAAATTTATAGTGCAAGGAAATACCAAGCTGTAATTACAAAAAAAGTATTGATTGCTACAACAAAAACAGGTTTATGTATTTTTCTTGTAATCAACAGCTATATCCCTTCATTGAAATTAAGAACCCACTTATCCTAAATTATCAACAACTACCTCAAAATACAAGAACCTAGTTTGCCAGACTTCAGAAAATGTAGGTTCTTACATGCGGGTTTTTACTGCCGGTATTTGTTTATCAATAATGCTAACTGCACTGCATGGAAAATCAAAGAGACCACCGCTTACCAGTTGGCTCCTTTCTTGAAAGAACAGCGGACTTTGTTGCTTTGTTCTAGGTTCAAACTTGGCCATTAGTCAGGGTCTTGAAAGAAATGCAAAAAAATAAATCATCGTGCTGTTTAAATTTGGGTGATCTTCTTGGAGAACAAACAAAAACAACATTGGCTTAATTCTTCGGTGTTTTGTTGTGTTACTGATTTCTTAAGGCGAGAGAACATTTAAATGTCCAAATCAAATCCACGAGTACAAACTTCGAAGTAATGCACATAGCGCCCTCGTTTACGGAATGCCCGCGTAGTTCATTGAGGCCAACCGGTGGGTTTAGTTGGTTGAGCACCGGGCTACCATGTAGTGGAATGGGGTGGGGGGAGTTGGGGGGTTGAAACTCCGACCGGACCAACATTCAGGGTCTTGAAGTAGTAACTTAGGACAAGATTCCACTTTTGTAATGACAGTCTTCTCAAACGATAAACCATGTAGACTTATTTCATAATGGCGTCCAAATAAAATATTCTTTTGTTTTAATGCTAATAAGCCTTTCTAGCCTCGCTAGGACGAGCAAATTTCAAAAGAATTTTTTCTGTATTCAAAATGAGGGCAGTAGGTCTAATTAACGTAAATACAAAAGTGTAAATGGGGTCGCCATTTATGAAAGTGGTTTATGCTTCTTTTCGTAAACCTCTGTAATGTTCATATCCCTGTGGAGAGGTCACATACTATTCTCAACTAAAAAGTAGGGCATTCGTTTCTTTTCTATTCCCATAATGCAATACGTTTGGGGGTTCTTTGCATAAAAACAATACAAGTTATTTACTCCTGGGACTGTATCCTGCTTCAGTGAACTGGATGTCCATTGTTTTTATGCAAATAAACCCCCAAAATGAACTTTATTATGGGATTTGTGAAAAATGGAGTTCCTCGTGTCTTCCGGTCTGTCTTTCGTAGTAAATACGGGCTAGGAAGGTAAATGCTCGGAGATACTGCCTAGAACAAGCTACTCTAAAATCTGATGTACAAGTAATGTTTAAAAAACGAGTAGCAGTGTTTCATACGCCTCGTGTTTTTAGACCCGATAAAACACGTGCTGCGAGTTTTTTGAACGGCTTAACAAACATTCCACAAAGAGCGTGCCCCTCTGGACTCAAAACAATGGTTCAAATTGTGAGAGGTGAATATTAGCATACAAGAAGAACAAGCTATGCCTTATTAGTATTCTTTAAAAAAAAAAAAAACTAACGAGGAGTGTTTTATCAGGATGTAAAGCTCATACACGTGACGTTTTATGGGTGTTTTGGTAGGCTGTTAGGCTCATGAATTATTAATGAGTTTTTTAACAGAGATATGAAAACGTATGCTATGCTAAGATGAAATGTGATATGAAAAAGATATGGTAACGTAAGGAGCCCCGCAGCCTACGACTAGACCCCATGCATGCACAGATCTACATGATACGACGGCAGTGTGACTGGTAGAGATGTCGAGGTGCCCACACACTGTTCACAAAAACTGGGGTCTGTGCTGGTTTGGGCGTGGTTGTGTGAACTGATGCATGCATGCTTGGATATATGAGGTGCCTCAAGCTTCTCCGCAATCTGGTTGTACTGTGAGACAGAAACTTTATGATGTGCAAAATTCAGAAACAACGATATCATGTGGAAATGTTTCTTTTTAGGTTGTTCTGTTTATCATTGCGGACATGGTTTCTAGTTACTGGCTTGCTCTGTGCTTCCAAGCATCCCATGTAGTCAGCGAGGTGAGTGTACCGTTCATAACAACCACTGCTATGGAGAATGTTACAGACCAAGGGGTGCATATATACATGCTTATTTTGACCTCCCCCAGTAGAGGCTTTTCAGGGCCAATGAAACGAAATCAACAAAACAACAACAACAACAACAACAACAACAACTGGCCAAAGGCAAACCAGTTGGCTATTTAAAAGTGGAGCTGGGAAGTTGAACCAGGGACTTCCAGTACCAAATTCATCGAGTGTTCAGAACGATTCTTGAAACCGGGATCTCCGGATCTCAAGGCAAGCGCCCAAACCACTGGGCCACACTGCTTCCTCCAGGATCAATGATCAATTTGAGCGCTGCCTTATTTTAATTTAATTTAATTTAATGTAATAATAAAACAAATAAAAGTGGATGAGAAAAAAAACATGCCTTTGCCCGTCGGTTTTAAACTTGGATCCATATCAATTTTCTTTTTCTGTTTATCGACGATCAGAATTAACTGAAATGCCAAGTTGTGTTGACCACTAGCAAAAGCATAATTTAATGATATTGACTTACGGACCAATTGCACAGCATGGCATGTAGGTCTAATGGTTGTTTTTGAATGTTGACAGGTGGATTGGATCGAGCCCAGTACGGATGGAAAGATATCTCGAGACTGGTGAGAAATCCGATCGTACGGTGAACATCACTAAATCACAGTCCAATGAATAACCCAATTGGTTCAGCTTATCGTTCTTGTTTTTCAGATACAATGAATTCTTTGAATCTCCACACTCCTAACGTCCGAGGTCTCTCCTTAAGAACGATCGAAGGACTCTTCAGTGTTTTTATTTTATTTTTTAAAGTGGTAAATGGCAGACCCTCCCGACAAACAGTTGAACCAAAGGGCCAGTTAGATCAGCCCAGTCGGTCTGGATAAACAGTCGGCGGATAATGATTGAACCCGTTGAACGCAGGGGCCTGTGAGAATCCATCTTGGATTATGCAGCAAGCAAGCTTAGGACCAACTGTAGAGGAGAAATACCCTAAAGGTTTGGGTATATTGCCATCTGCCTGTCTACCTAGGATTAGTTTTTTAAATTTGTGAGCTACTTTGTGGTAATGGGCCTTGGATTATGCAGCTAGCAAGGACCAACTGTAGAGGAGAAATAAAAGTTTGGGTATATTGCCTCTACCGCTCTACTTTGTTCGAAAAGCTCACTATCATTGAATGGAAGAACCATTCATAGCCCTGGAAACATCAATACCAATGACTAAGGCCTCACAGGAAAGGTTAGAAATTGATTTATACATGCTGTCTCTGTAGGGCGGAGCTGCAGATCCAAACTACTCAAGATTATGCTACAGATAGCTGGTTTTTCAACGTTTTCACGGGTTAGTATCTGACTAATTAAAACGTAAAAACTATTGCACGGCTTTTTACAAAATTTGGTATAGTTTAGTTTGGGGCTAAAATCAAACACCTAAAGAAACCAGATAGGAAACCCACCAAAGAACCTCCACTCCAGCAAAACAAAGAAAGAATTTAAAACCACATTTTCGTGGAAAGGGTTTGCATCCGAAACAAATGAATTTAAGAATCGCTCATTTCAGTTTTCAAAGTTCCCGGGCTCTGTCATCTTGACGTGATACGGTTGCCTTATCATTATTATACCAAACGTCTTTGGTTTAGAACAATGAGGCAACCGTAACACGTCACAATGTTTCAAGATGGCGGTGCCTGAGAAATGTGAAAGGGAAAGTAAGAGATTCTACAATTTATTTTATTTCTTTCATACAAACATGCACATTTTGTTTGACAAATCTGAAACAAATTTGGTTCCAAGCATTATTTTCTCCGGCTGAAGGTTATTCTATGGTAGGAGGTTGGTAATTTCCCTCTAATGAGAGGGAAGAATCTTTGTGAAGCGTCGTGTCTAGCTCTATTTACTAGTTAAAAGCTAGAAGTAATGCTGCAAAGAAACCGAAAAAACAACACATGATAATGTTCAAAATCACGATAAATAAAATTTTGTGTGTTATCATAGAAGACTTAAAATTGGTTGAACCTGCTAAAAATAGGAGGGGCTATTTTTTTTACGGTGTTTAGTTCCTTGATGAGAACTTAGAGAAGAGACGAGAGACGAATTCCATGCAGTTTGTTTCCGTTTTTAGGTGCCCTGAATCACCAGACCACTCATCACTTATTTCCAGGGGTGAGTCAGATCTACTATCCGCAGATCACCCCAATTGTGCGACAGGCGTGTAAGGAGTTTGGTGTGAGGTACAATTACAAGGAAACCTTCACTGAGGCTCTGGGTGCTCATATCGGGCATCTGAAGAGATTGGGGCAGCAACAGGAGAAATCTACTTATACCAGACATGAAGGCTGACCAGTTGTAACACGAGCGTTTCACTTGGAACAGGTGGATTAGAGAACGGGCTAACAAAACGGCAGCGTTATAAACTTATACTCTGCAGCGATGCATGGCTGATTTAACGCTGCTTAAAACATAGATTTTTATTACTTACAAGTCCTGGAAATCTTGGACAAAGCGTTAACAAATTTTAGGGTTTTAGACAAAGGAAAATGGTTCCCACTAGCTTATTCTCGGCGATGATTTGACTTCTGGAAAATGCGTTGGTGTTTTTATGCCCACTAAAGAACTACAGTAGCTCTCAAAGAGCCACGGCGCGGTTTTCGGTATTTTACCCAAAAATGGGAAGATGTATTAAAACTTAGCGGTATGGGTATCAATGGGATTTATTTTCAAATTCTGCCACTCGTATTAAATTGTCTATCTGGGTGGTTAATGAACTTATATGATTCTTGTTAGCATCAGGGAAAACCCTGTGAGGATTTTCTCCAAATGAATAAATCAGGTAAGCAGGGGGTGTAGAAATCTATGAAATCAATAAACTAGAACAGTTCTTGTAAACAACTGTTGTCTTCTGAAAACTTCCGTAATGTGTTTTCGATTCTTATAGACAGCGGTTTACAGTTGATAAACTGATGAAGAACGTATGTTTAACAAGCGAGGCTACAGAGCAATTTAGTGGTCCCCTATATATATATATTGGTGTGTTCTGGAACCAAACGGTGGGGTGGGTGGAATGTTGTCTGTTTTCACAGTGTTCTTCAGTGTTCTTCTAGCATTGTGTTGTGGTACGAGACAGTGCGGTGGGTGGAGTGTGGTCACGGTGGTCCTCTACGGTGCATTCAAATACAGCGTACGATTTTATTTTGGAAACTAAAATAATTGATTCCACCTGACTTGTCTTCAATTGAGGAAGGCCTTAGGGAAAGTAATGAGTCTAGCCAAGGAAACCTGAACATACCATATACACGGCGTTCTATTTTCCGTCCTAATAATTCCAAAAACGTGTAAAGTTATGCAAAAAAGCTTCAATCTTATTACAGCTTTCATGCAAATATGACAACAACAGGCCTGCTGTTAGACTCGGCGCTTTTTTTTTTTATTTCAATCATGCACAACAGACGAAGTCATGACAGTATGGGCATCTGTTAACTTGAAATCTATAGACAGTGGGTTATGCACTGCAATGCGCACAGATCCCGTCACGATAGTATAGACACCGTCTTTAAGTATAGGAAAATCGTGTGAACGTGATCGTGCATTTCGTGATTTTCGGGCACGAGTGATGTTTTGATATAGTTGTCAAAATTGCACGGGCCGTATTTTTTATCATGTCCCAACAGAATTACTCCGTTGCTCCGGTTTCCATAGGGACTTTTTATTGTACTCCATAACCTATTTTTGCTTACTTCTTTGACCAATCAGAAACGCGATACTCTGCTCAGTATATAATAAGTTTACAGTATCAACAATTTGCTCTCACAATGACAAGGATCTTTGTTCATCGAGTTAACGTCACAATAATTCCTGCGTAATGAGGCCCATCGTTGGTGACGGCTCCTCCGTGAAGTGGTACAATTAAGTTTTTCTCTGAAGAAAGATCTGGATTCGAAATATTTTAGCAACGGCTTCGTTTGGTCTTTTACTCACAAGGACAAAAGAGACAAGGCGCTTCGTTTGTGTTTAAGGGGTTACCTGCATAGTGGCTACGGGATAGAGGTGTTCTGTGAATGACAGATGTGAAAACTCGAAATGAGTCCCAAGCTATGTCAACAATGGTAAGGGACTTTACTTCGTTGTGTAACGAACACCTTTATTCTCATCGAAGCCGATTCTTTTGTACAGCCATTTGATACTGTATAAAATATGTGACTTTTGCTGGTCACACAACCGATGCCTACAACTTCCTGCACCCTACAAACGACTTATCGACGACATCAACAGACAAACAACACACTGATTTACTCTCACAGTACTCCCCAACGTATTCTACGATACACGTACTGACCTTAGACCTACAGACGGATCGAAACGCACCAATCACTGTTTAGTCTTCCCAGCCAATTACATCTAGGCTCAACTGACAGTCGACCAATAACATCACGAACTAGACCCTCCGTGAGGGTACACTGGGTTGCCTGTGGTACGTGCAGCGTTTCAGGCAATTTTTTTCAAGTTGGTGGGTCATTAAGACCATTTAAGGGGTCACCCAGAAGTCATACCAGCAGAGGCCCTTTGGCTCACAGGTCCGCACACGTTCGTACGACGAAACAGCTCTTTTTCTGAGCTTAAAAACCTGGCTACCGGCCTATTAATTAATCATTTGTCAGAAAGAAGAAATTCCTGTCCTCTTTAAAAAAATTGACACGCATTGCTTACGTGTGGTAGTGAAGTAACACAGCGATTTATTCCATAATGTCAACTGAGCTGTGTGTTGTCTTCCAGGAGATTCAAGTTGTCCTTGCGTAATATGTAGCTCTAACAATGCACGATATTGTTTTGGTATTGTCTATCATTGTAGTGCCATGGTAGAAGTCTTGGGTAAATAGCCTGAGAAGACATGTGGTTACTAGTAAAGTACTGAGCCCAGAAAGATTGAAGAAAATAAATGGGAAGTGAAAAACATTGTCTTCTGGGATGACATGTGGACAGTTGTCTTTGCGTAATATATAGGTCTAACAGTACACGATATTGTTTTGGTATTGTCTATCATTGTAGCGCCATGGTAGAAGTCTTAGATAAATAGCCCCTTTAGAAGACATGTGGTTACTAGCAAAGTACTGAACCCAGAGAGACTGAAGAAAATAAAAGGGAATCGAGAAACATTGGCTTCTGGGCTGACATGTTGATCATGCAACTTCTTTCCACCACAAGTGTAAGCGTGCACTGAGAGCATCTGACAGCTTTGTAAACAAAAGTTGAAAGCTGAAATTATTTCCTATTCGGCAGGGTTAGTATCTGGATGGGCGACCTAAGAAATATACCACTCAGTAACAGAAGCATAGGACAGAGAATTCCATTTTAATGCTATCAAATGCGAACCAAGCAAGATACAGATTTTGTTAGCTTGCTTTATGCAAAACAAATATTGATGTAAAAGTAAATAAATATGGATACACAATTTTTAAGAAGAGCAGAAGGAAGTTTCAGGACGGTCGATCGAGCATAAAATATTTTGCCATCGGTAACAAAATCTACGACATGAAAACAACATTAATTTTGGACCACGAATATAAAAAGTTACCATCAGCGAAAAACAGTTTGGGAGATTTTAGTTGTTTTGTTGTAATTGTACAAGTTTGGCTGCACCGAGTAAATCGCACATCGAATTTGTCAGAAAGAAGAAATTCCTGTCCTCTTTAAAAAAAATTGACACGCATTGCTTACGTTTGGTAGTGAAGTAACACAGCGATTTATTCCATAATGTCAACTGAGCTGTATGTTGTCTTCCAGGAGATTCAAGTTGTCCTTGCGTAATATGTAGCTCTAATAGTGCACGATATTGTTTTGGTATTGTCTATCATTGTAGTGCCATGGTAGAAGTCTCGGGTAAATAGCCTGAGAAGACATGTGGTTACTAGCAAAGTACTGAACCCAGAAAGATTGAAGAAAATAAATGGGAAGTGAAAAACATTGTCTTCTGGGAGAGACATGTTGACAGAATAAAAGGGAATCGAGAAACATTGGCTTCTGGGCTGACATGTTGATCATGCAACTTCTTTCCACCAAAAGTGTAAGCGTGTACTGACAGCACCTGACAGTTTTGTAAACAAAAGTTTAAAGTTGAAGTTAACCCAGTGCGGTGGGTTAGTATCTGGATGGGCGACCTAAGAAATATACCACTGAGTAACAGAAACATAGGACCGAAAATTCTATTTTAATGCTATCAAATGCGAACCAAGCAAGATACAGATTTTGTAAGCTTGCTTTATGCAAAACAAATATTGATGTAAAAGTAAATAAATATGGATACACAGTTTTTAAGAAGAGCAGAAGGAAGTTTCAGGACGGTCGATCGACAATAAAATATTTTGCCATCGGTAAGAAAATTTACGACGTGAAAACAACATTAATTTTGAACCACGAATATAAAAAGTTACCATCAGCGAAAAACATTTTGGGAGATTTTAGTTGTTTCGTTGTAATTGTACTTTTGGCTGCACCGAGTAAATCGCACATCGAATTCAGCGGGCAGAGTGATCAAGTTACCGCGGCATGTTTACTCGCGAAACAGTGAAGCACCTGTGTCAAATGATGCCAAGATACCGGGTTTTTGTTTTTGTTAGTTTTCTTTTTCTTTCAATTGTTATAAATTTTGACAAGAAATGTGCGAATTCAACACAAAGATCACTCTCAGAGGTCACAGTGACAATTGTTTCTGCAAAATCAAAAATTTACTCTCCAAGACAAGGTTATTTATCACCAGGTAATTCCATCGTTTTGGTAATAGCAGCTACTTTATTATTCATCAGCGTCACAATATTTTGCCGATTTTGGGGGTCATTTTGTTGAAACTCAAGCACGCTTCCAACAGACCAGTTTATTTTCGTGACTTATGCGTTACCACAAAAATTCTCCCCGTATCACATTTCAACACATGTATGCAAATTTGCTAAGCTCGAAAAGTACACATGATAAATTTACAAAAGCTAGAAATTTCACAGAAATATTTTCCAGCGAAACATTTATTGAAACAAGCAACATATTTGCTATAAGAGGCAAGAAACCCTTCCTATTTCAGTTGGCGTGCGAGCAAGCGAAACACACAATCACAAAGCATATGCAATTAAATAAATTTCTGACAGTTCACATCAAACCCTTTTCGAAAGAACCTTGACCGTAAATAATAAAGCACAAAAGAGACAACAAGCTTTCATTCAAATAATTTTTCACTGTCACATTTCCAATTTGTTTTTACCTTTGCTGAGTTGAGTCTTAAAATGAATGTTACTTGCCAGACAAACAGGCAAACTTTAAATAGATGCGACTTCAGTAAACACTGTGAGACACACAACAGAGATCACAGATCTACTTGTGGTGTTCGATTCCTTCTAACTTTTCCCGACAAGGAAAATAACAATAAAACCCACGAAATGAAACCGAGATTCCGACCGGGTTTGGCAACCCAGTAAAAATGCTAACAACACCACTAGTGAGGATAATTGCAAACGATACAAGTAATTGCACATGAAATAGCGTTACGGCTCCAAATACAAAGGGATTCAGTAACAGCAGAAAACAAAAAGCCATGATAATACAAATAGACAGAAAAATTCACCTTTTTAAGAAATTTAACTAAATGCATCCGGCTAGGCGTACATCTCTGCGACTAGCTCGATACCGCTAGCACTAACTTTAAGATCAGGAACTTTCTTCTTCAGGAAACTTTCACAGTTCTGTGCTTCTCTCCTTTGGCATTTGGTTTTCAGTGCAGTTAATATCATGATTTTCACATATTTGTTCATTTAGTACACATTTGTTCTCAACATATAAACTTTCTTTCAGTTTGCCGACCAACCCCGGCCAAAACAATCGCTCAACAGCATCTTTTAGTGTGGGTCTACCGCAAACGGCGTGTGCATAAGTGAGTTGTTTGAGCGTTCCGAGGAAGAAGCTTAATACAACAAAAAGCAATATGCTCACAAACGACATACTGTCATGGGCTGCACACTTCGCCACAACTTGATCGCGCAAACAAATGATATTTGGTATGATCACGCTCAATCATATGGTTTTGCCTGTCAATAAAAGGCATTATTATACTTATTATACTTAGGATCGAAATTCTCCAATCACAATTAGCTATTTTAACAACTTGTTTCCTCAGAAGGACGTCTCTGAAGCTGCCCAATCAAAACATGACGACTTCCATCCACTTAGTGCTATAAATTCACACAAACCACCAAAGCCTGTCTTCCTTCGGTTATTTCAGGAGGGGTTAGTTAATATCTATCTATCGTTAGAATCTCTCGACTCCTGTCTCGTGTTGCTATCGCACACCCACTAAAATTCGCTCATTCCTGGTCGTTTTATTCCTACTCGGTTAGAACCTGAAACAACTACCTCCTAAATGTCAACACCAGTAAATGATCACGCAAACGAAGCCAATGGCGAGAAATAATATTTCAACTGAATAGCTTGAAATAAAATTTGCTCGAAATCTCTCTCTTTAAAAAAAGTTAAAGAAATATAAGGGCCGTTTATACGAGAGAAAATAAAACGCGAACAGCCCATATAAATGATGCAAAATCTACGTTCACAGCTTTCTCAAGCCCCGGCTTATCCTGGCCTGGGAGTTTATACTCGTATAAATAGTTCCTTTGGCGTATTATGTACGCCGCGTCCAGAGTAAGCCGCGGCTTATTTTCTCTCGTATAAACGACCCTATTGTTGTTTTCTCAAGTTAACAATAACTTCATTTTACACAAGAGTGACTATACTGAAATCTTTTTCTGACCTTAATTAAAAACGATCGCCAGCTGTAATCATGCCAGAACGATCATGCCTACAAATTCCTGTCATCTTTATTTAATGCGTATTAAATTTCAACTCACTTATGCAAATTAGTTAAATTCGAATACTACACAGCACAATGAATCACAACAGTTGAAACATCTCACAAAAACCTTTTCCAGCATGAAATTTATTGAAACTAACAAAATATTTGCTATTGGAGACAAAAAAAACCCTTTCTATTCCAATTCCGTGCGTGCAAACAAGAAACAATCCGTCTCACAAACCATACGATATGCAAATAAATATATTTTTCAGTTCAAGATTGAACTCTTTCCTAAACAACCTTTTCCAAAGCACAAAATTGACAACAACCTTTCTTTCCAATAATTCTTCACTGTCACATTTTCAATTATTTTTTTACCTGAAAACTGTACAGCTTGACTGCAAATTAAATGCAAATTGCCAGACAAATGAGATGCCACTTCGGTAAACACTGTGATACATTCAAGACATTCGATTCCTTTTACACTCATACTCAATTTCCTACTTACTGTCAGTGTTCTACATACCAGCACAGTTCATAAAATAAGATTAGAAACAACACACACTTTCTCATATCCGACCGCAATTGTTCTCGAAGACCATCCCTCGTCGCTTTTAAGATTCCAGATATTTATTTTCCCCGCCTGTTTCGTTATTCCAATTGACGTTCCATTCTTGATCTCATAAAGGTATATTTTTGCCACTAAAACGCCATCCCCGTTACCACGACTTTCGACGCCATTGCGGGTTTAATAATTAAACGTTCATCTGTGTGCACCAAGGAAATCTACGTATTCCCCCAGCCCCCTCAAACCTAACAAAATACACAGACAAGACTCTATGCACAAAGCCACTACTTAGCAGGGGAGTGACAGGCAAGACTTTTACCGACACGGAAAAAAATAAAACGAGATGCTTCTGTGAAGCATACACTGGGTTGCCTGTGGTACGTGCTGCAGAAAATCAGAAGGCACTGAATTGTGTGGTATTGAAATACAGCATTCCAGTCTCTGAAGAACAACAAATAAAGGAGAAGCGAGAAACATTGGCTTCTGGGCTGACATGTTGATAATTTTCAAGTTCCCCCACATCTTCTGTTTACCACAAGTGTACCCTCTGAGCATCTGACAGCTTTCTAATACTAAAGTTCACTGAAGTTAAGCCCTGCCGGGCGGGGTTAGTGTTTGGATGGGAGACCAAGACAACATTCCCCTCATAAAACAGAAGCATCGGACCGAAAATACTATTAACTCTAACAAATGCGAACTCAGCAAGGTACAGATCTTGTTAGCTTGCTTTATGCAAAACAAATATTGATGAAAAAGCAAATAACTATTGATACACAGTTTTCAGAAAGAGCAGAAGGAAGTTTCCCGAACGGTCGATCGAGAATAAAATATTTACGACATCAAAACAACATTAATTTTGAACCTTGAATATAGAATATAAAAAGTTACGATCAGCGACAAACATTTTGGGAGAATTTTGCTACGTTCAAGTAAATTGCAAAATCGAAAGTGACATGGCCGGAATTCAGCGGGCGCCGTGATTAAGTTACCGCGGCATGTTTACTCGCCAAACAGTGAAGCATCTGTGTCAAATGATGGCAAGATACCGGGTTTTTGTAAGTTTCTTTTTCAGTCAAGTGTTATAAAGTTTGACAATGAAATGAGCGAAGTCAAAACAAAGATCACAATCGCCCAACTCTTATTTATGCAAAGTCAAAATTTACTCTCCAAGACGCGTACGACGTTATTTATCACCAGGTAATTCCATCATTTTGGAAATAGCAGCTACTTTATTATTCATCTGCGTCACAAGTTTTCACTGATTTTGGGGCTCATTTTGTTGAAACTCAAGCACGCTTCCAACAGGCCTGTGAACCCTTCCTGCTTACAGAGCAATACTAAAAAACTTCTCCCATATCACATTTCAACCTTAAGCTCGAAAATTCAATACATAACATGATATTATAATTCACAAAGGCAGAAAATACCACAGAATCCTTTTCCAGCGAAAAAATTATTGAAACTAACAACATATTTGCTCTTAGAGACGAAAACCTCTTCCTATTTCATTGCGTGCGTGAAGACAAGAAACTCAATCGCGTCAAATTACCATGTACTTCAGGTAAATAGAGCTCACTTTGATTTGGTCTCGACGGGCGATAGATTGTTGTTGAAGTCCAGTACTCGTCGCTTTTGAGCTTCCTGCCTAGTATATCCAACTGCCTTTCCATTATTGAGCTCCATAAGGGTATATTTTGTTTAAGGATCCACTAAAACGCCATTCGCGTTACATGACTTTCGACGCCATTGCAGGCTAAGTTAATGATTCTACTGTGTCCACCAGAGAAATCTACGCAGTTCCACTACCCTCTCGATCCTAAGAACATACGCATAGAAGGCTCTATGCACAAAGACACCACTTACCAGGGGAGTGACAGGCAAGACTTTTACCGACACGGAAAAAAAAAAAACTAAAAAAAAGAAAAAAAAGAAAACAAACAAACTAAACGAAGACCTCGACTGGTTTGCCATAGGCAACCCAGTAAAAAACACGAAACTAAACACAGATTCCAACTGGTTTGCCATAGGCAACCCAGTAATAAGTTGACCAATGACATCCACAACCGGAGTTCTTATAGTATCTACTGACGTTACACAAATCACTTGACTCTGAAGATGACTTCCGCTCAGGTTGTCGAAACGTCAGTCAATGTCATCTCAAACCGTCCTTCTCAGGACTACACTCACCCGGACGATCGTACTTTACTTAATGATATGACTCCTGGGTTCAAACCATTTACAATTTCACTGGTTTGTCATACAATCATGCGCAAAAGTTGAAGCCAGTTAGTAGTTGACTGACCTCTCAATGACTTTATGAGACATTTTTCCCCTTCTTGTGACCATCGGGGATAAGAGAAGTATTTCGAAACGCAAGGATTTTTCTTTATGTTTTTGCTGCATGTTACTCGAAGTTGCCACAAGAATAAAGTAAAAAATAACTTTAATGAACAAATAATGGCGTGTGACGTTCCATCAGGCTAAATTAATATATATTAATTAATTGACAATGTTAGAACCAATATTTAAATTATTGGGACATTATTGATAGGACATCTAAATGAACAAATTAAAAGATAGGTTATTAAAATAAATACTGGCTCACGTACTGATACAGTAATAATATTATGAATTTTGAAATCATGAATAGTTCAATGATGAAATGTTATATGAAATGAATCATATATGAACTGCGGATATGAAATCAAGTGAAGCTATGATCTTCGCAGTTATGAACGCAATTTTTACAATTGCGTAGAGAAGCCTGAAAATTCAGGACTTCAACGAGGTTTGAACCCGTGACCTCGAGGACAATTAGAACCCACAAATGACCAGCTCCCAACATCAGTGGCTTCATATCTCAGTTGGTTAGAGCGTCGCACCGGAATCGCGAGGTCACGGGTTCAAACCCCGTTGAAGTCCTGAATTTTTCAGGCTTCGAAGATCTTAGCTTCACTTGATCATGAATAGTTCATGGACCAAAAAGATCAATGGCTTTACGTACATTTTTATACATTTTTTTCCTGATTTAGATAAATTTACGTTGTATTCTGTGCAGTGAGATGTACTGTACCACACCCAAAAAAATATCAGTGGATATGAATAAGCATTGAATGTTGACATTGAATAAGTAGTTAATAATATCGTGTCAGTTTTGCGTATCACAAAGTCTGCTTCGCCTTGAAATGACACTGTCCTTCTTAATTTAAACACTACACTCTGTTTTTTCGGACATCCCTCATCCGGTTTCAACAATTTGGAGGGAGTGTCTTACTTGAAGGATTAACTCTTCAACACTGTGTCCCATTAAGGCAATGTTATTGTTAACATTGTTCCTAACCACCTTCACAACTGGAAAGTGTAAGGTGGCCTGAATCTACTCCAGAGAATTTTTTTTAACTTTGCAGAGAATTTCATCTTAGCCTGCTAATCAATTGTCAGCAATAAAAAATGGGTATTGTCAGGAGCCCTGGCATTGTCGTGTACGTTTTTGAGATATATACGTTTTAAGGACGTTCGCGCTAATTGTTTGTGCGCAACGTTACTGCGCAGGTAACGCGACTGTAATATGTCACGCATTACTTCGAGCATTAGTGAAGTTGAGGTTTTAAAACCTTTGCAAAAACCGTGGACGATAAGTCTTGCAGAGCGTTGGATCAGAGAAGATCGTGATCAGTCAAAATTGAATCAAAATATTTATGAAAGTCAAGTAGACTACTGCACGACTGATATTCGCGAGGTTTTATCAGTCGTGCACTAGTCTACTTGACTTTCATACAAATTTTTCAAGCATCAGTTAAAATAACATGGCGACAAAAACGCCGAGGAAAAAATTCCAGGCCGGCAAAAGAATGGCACATTTATTTCCGAATCATCATGAAACTTCAAAGAGAAGTGAGCGGGAGGATGGAAAAGCTCTTGAAAAGGTAGCTGATCGAGTAGACTAGTGGCTGAAAGTTTGGAAAACTCGAGGACGAACCGTTGCGTAAATTTAATGGGGCTGTTTCTTTTTAATGTTTTTATTACCCTACCAACTTAAGTTCAAAGTGAATGCATGTTTTTAAAGTTCTTTTCCTTTACTTTCGTGAAAATTGAGCTGTATTTTCGTCCTCGTCCGCTTGAATAGTGCGGACCTGCGTGGAAACAATCAGCGATTGAATTTCACAAAAAAACACACTCCAGAGGATGAGCATGACGGCAATGGAGAGATATTATACAAAAAACCAACCAAATGAAGATGACCCCTGCGTAAAACTTCGTTGCTATGCTCGAGAAAGGTTTTTTTTTTGGTAAAAACCTTTCATCTCTTCAACGATCGATCCTCTCTTGGGTTCCAGTCCTTGCCCGACAGGTCACGCAAAAGCGTGACAAACGAACTTTTCCAAGAGCGTTGCAAAATCACATCGATTTTACTCGTTCAGATCATCGGTGACCCCTATTTTTTTAATCATGAATCACTTACTTTACTTACTATCTACAAAATATGATGAAATGAAAAAATTCTCACCGTAAGAAGTTATCTTTTTTTAACATTTTCTTTCCTCGTGCCATCGAATTCTGGTAGTGGTTGCAACGGATAGAGCTTACGAAAACGCTCGTCGAGGATGAACTCTACTGTTTACCACATCCCTAGTGGCATACAATTATCTAAAAATCTCACTCCTAAAAACCTATGCACGGAAACTTTCACTCCAACAGTTTATTTTTATGATTTTCGATGGATGAGCAGATGAGCCTACATCTCGCTATTATGAGCGATTTCTCGAAATTAAGGCATTTTTCCACTTCCATTTTCTCCGAAACAAAGTCGGTGACCCCCATTTTTTTTTTTCATTTTTGGAGTAAGTACTTTATGATCTAACCCTAGGCGAGAAATGAGGAAAATCTCACTGTAGGAAGATTTTGGCGCGAACGTCCTTGAGGACGTTCGCGCTAATTGTTTGTGCGCAACGTAACTGCGCAGGTAACGCGACAGTAATATGTCACGCATTACTTCGAGCATTAGTGAAGTTGAGGTTTGAAAACCTTTGCAGAAACTGTGGACGATAAGTCTTGCACAGCGTTGGATAAGAGAAGATCGTGATCAGTCAAAATTGATTAAAAATATTTAGGAAAGTCAAGTAGACTACTGCACGACTGATGTTCGCGTTGTTTTTATCAGTCGTGCACTAGTCTATTTGACTTTCGTAAATATTGTTCAAGCATTAGTTAAAATAACATGGCGACAAAAACGCCGGGGAAAAAATTCCAGGCCGGCAAAAGAATGGCACATTTATTTCCGAATCATCATGAAACGTGAAAAGAGAAGTGAGCGGGAGGTTGGAAAAGCTCTTTAAATGGTAGCTGCTGATCGAGTGGTGGCTGAAAGTTTGGAAAACTCGAGGACGAACCGTTGCATAAATTTAATGGGGCTGTTTCTTTTTTTAATGTTTTTATTACCCTACGAACTTAAGTTCAAAATGAATGTATGTTTTTGAAGTTCTTTTCCTTTCCTTTCGTGAAAATAGAGCAGTATTTTCGTCCTTGTCGGCTTGAATAGTGCGGACCTGCGTGGAAAAAACCAGTGATTAAATTTCACAAAAACCACACTCCAGAAGACGAGCATGACGGCAATGGAGAAATATTATACAAAACACTATCCAAATGAAGATGACGACTGCTTAAAACATCGTTGCTGTTCTCGAGAAAGCTTTGTTTGGGGTAAAAACCATTCATCCTTCAACGATCGATCCTCTCTTGGGTTCCAGTCCTTCCCCGACAGGTCACGCAAAAACGTGACAAACGAAGTTTTCCAAGAGCTTCGTAAAATCACATCGATTTTACTCCCTTGGATCATCGGGGACCCCTATTTTTTTGATCATGAATCACTTATTCTACTTACTATCTACAAAATATGGTAAAATGAAAAAAATCTTACCGTAAGAAGTTATCTTTTTTTTTAGTTTTCTTTCCTCGTGCCATCGAATTCCGGTAGTGGTTGCAACGGATAGAGGTTACGAAAACGCTCGTCCAGGATGAACTGTACTGTTTACGACATCCCTAGCGGCCTGAAATTATCTTAAAATCCCACCCCTAAAAACCTATGCACGGAAACCTACACTCTAACAGTTTATTTTTAGGATTTTCGATGGATGAGCAGATGAGGCTACCTTTCGTTATTATGACAGATTTATCGAAATTAAGGCATTTTTCCACTGCCATTTTCTCCGAAACAAAGTCGGTGACCCCCAATTTTTTTTATATTTTTGGAGTAAGTACTTTATGACCTAACTCTAAGCGAGAAATGAAGAAAATCTCACCATAGGAAGATTTTGGCGCGAACGTCGTTAAGACAGCGTTTTCAGATGGCTTTTTTGGTTGCCATGGTAACCTGTTACGTCACATCAATGCGTGCATTTTAGGGCCCATTACTCGGTACATATTTTCTCGCATGAGACAAGCTTAAGACAGTACAGGACTGCGACGTGACACGATTGTCGTGTACCGTCAGAAAAAATGTAGCGTGACAATCTTAAGTCATGGTGTACATCATGTCGTTCTCCTATTGTCGCATACCGGAAGGACAAATGGCTCAAAAACATTTCATCCAAAGCCAAAATTCTTTCCAAAGACTAAAACAGCAAAAACGGGGAGTTATAATTATGTGGCAAGGACGGTAAAAATAGACCTCTTTCATAATGGCGGCCAAATAAAACGGTATAAAGGAGGATGACCACAACTACGAAAATCGTACCATGTAAATCGGTCCAAAGTAAGAAATATCATTTTCCACTGTTGAGAAAAACAGATTATTGCAAGCATTATGGGATTGAAATGCGGTCAGACACATGGCTAAAATGTCTTTGTCTTTGTCCGCATATTATCTTACAATGCCTTGGGCGTGACGTCAATTGAAAAAGAGTGCTATTAATGTTGTTTCATTTGGTATAATAACGTCTACTGGTTCCCGCATTATTGTTGTCTTGCCTTCGATGTAGGGTCTCAGTTCGTCGGCCAATTTATAAGGTGATAAAGGTAAAGTAAAGTCACTTTATTCAACGTCGGTAGTTCCTTCAGTTACGAAGCTGGTATCAGTGAAAGCCGACGGCGCGCCCTTTACACCCCCTTCTTCTGTCAGTGCTCTGTTTAAAGGGAATTTAAAGCTATAGCTACACGGATCAGAATTAAGTCGAAAAAGACATTGGAGTCACCGAGGATCGAACCAGGGACCTCTTGCTTAGCCGAGCACTAGCCAACTGAACTACGCCTGCTCCTAAATCCTCGGCACATGCGAAAATTTTTATGCCATTCACCTCTTCATGATATAAACTGTTTTGCTGACAAAATTCTCCCACGAAACACTAGTTTGACTCAGAACCTCCGACAATCAACGTTCCCACCACTGAGTCAAGAAAAACGATTTACTTTTTCAAATATTAATTCCTTAAAAAAAAAAACATAAGCAGAAGTCACGACGTTTCGACCTCTCCGAGGTCATTTTCAAGTGAGTAAGTTTTCTAAATTCTCCAAATTAGCATAAATATGTTGAAACAAGTTAAAAAACGATTAAAATGTGGCGAAAGGTAAAAATGTGATACAATATGTAAAAAAGTGTTAAAAATATATACAATGGAAAAGAATAAAAGAATAAAATAATCGTAGCAAGAATTGTTCTAAACAAGTATAATTTGGAAAATTTAGAAAACTTACTCACTTGAAAATGTCGAAACGTCGTGACTTCTTAGCGCTAGTTTTTATTTCAAAGTCGATTTCTAAGAAACTACTTTTAAGCAGAAGGAACACAATAACTTGCAAACGTTCTGCAAATCCTTACCTCCTTCCAGTTCCCGCGCAAAATAAGCGAAGACCCCTTTTCGCTCCAATGAGGCTCACTGACATGACCTTGAGTAAACTTGTTAGCAGCTTTACAGTCGCGTGTCAGGGCCCATCGGTGTTGTTTATTTCTCATGAATGAGCGCAAATACCGGCCGTTTTAATTACTCAATTATTACTAGATATGACATTCTTTCGTTTATAACATTACTTCAGTGGTACTTCGGTTGTAGCCCACACTGAGCTGCTAAGCTACAAAAGGTGAAGACAAACGTTCTTTCTACAGACATGTCAAATACCTGTCGTTTTATGTTTGCGCATTCATGTTTGCTCCTCTTCTTTCTCCGTGATATGACGAGAACGGACCAAGAGTTAAGACGAATTTTAACATTTTGAGCAACGATGCTACATATGTAAGATCTCCTACATTGTAACAACACACAAGATGGAGTGTTCTCTAATCGAAACATGGTTGGTGAAAATAAATTGTAACAGGTTTAATATTTTATGGCGGACCACGTGGACATGGAAAGGAAAAGGTCATAATAAGCCAAACATTCCTTCGTGGCTTTGGTGCGCACTTAGCTAATAAGTCATGTGATACTGAGAAAACTATGATATATAAAGTGGCTATTTTGTTTAAAGTCGTACGCATTGGCAGTGTGGTATAGAAGGAAATAATTTGCGCAGAAGCAAATAACAATTCTTTGAGCCTTCACGATGTCAACAAACCGAAAATTCACTTGGAAAGAGCTCGCTTCCTTGAATCAGGAGCACAATGCGCATGTGGCCGTTCGTGGAAAGGTAAAAATGATCTTTAGATGTGTAAGTACTGAAAAAAATCATGTCAAGGTCGCCGGCACTGTATGGCTATCTGATTTCAAACTGACTGGAAATAATCACAGGTTATGAGAAAGTGGAAAAACAATTGATATTTAGAATGGTACTGAAATAAATGAGATCAGAAGCTCATGACCTACTAGAAGCGTTTAATTCTGGTTCAGAGCTAGGGATTTATGACTTTAAAATTTTCTTTATTTCGATATAACGTCACTCGTGCACTTTCCAGCGCGTGCAGCTTCTATCGTATTTTTGTCCATATTTGGGGATAAAGTTGGTGTCCTAAAATCCCAAGCTTTGTTCCAAGAAAAAGAGTTGCAAGTTACACGCTTCAAGGTCATTTGCTTCTGGTGAGTTGCATTCTTGTAGAAAATGGGACACGTAATTTGCAAATAACCTTTGAAGTTTTCTTAAGAAGTAGTAAGGTGCTTAAGGTCGAATGAAGAGAAACTCACAAAAAGGGTATTTTACTAAACTGCCGAGCCCTGGCAATTGTAATTCCAATCCAACGACACTCTTTATGTGCTAACGCTGCCTAAATGCTTTGGAAATTGCTCCGTTACGAGCAAGGCAAACTGAGAAACTGTTTACATATACATTTATTGTGTCGGTGACCTTTTCTATAGTGCTCCAGGTCCAAACGCGGTTGCAAAACCGTCTTTAAATTTTAACTTGGACGTTTTTTTCCCAGGCCGTTGTAAAAAGCAAAAAAAGAAAAGACTTGACTGCACACGTGGCCTCTAAAATCTCAAAGAAAATCCTGTCATTTATGCTTGCCAACGCAAATGCCAGGTACTTGAATGAAAAATGCTGGTCTAGCTTGGCTCTTCTTGGTTGTAACTGTAAAACACATGATGAAACTGCAAAAATGTCCCCCTGTCTGGAAAACATGTGACCCTTGCTGTTACTTTTACGCAATTTCAGTTGGAAATGATTATCCAAGGGCGTTTACGAAAGAAATTACTAACTGAAAGAATTCACTGACAAGCTGCTCCTCTTTCATACTGCTTTACTGCGTCCTTGCAATCCACCTGTGATGATGCTTCCCAGCATCCCACCGTTTTAAGCACGTGAAGATCATTTGACTTCCACGTGTTTGCCTTTTTGTAACGCAATGGAGATCTGACTCGCAATAAACGGTTTGCACATGCAATTGTTTTTAACGTTCATATTGTAGAAAGATTACAACTATAACACTCGTTCTTCAGTTACTCGTCCTTTCACTCCATTTTGGCAACAGCTGTCGCAATTGTACAACTCTGCAACTAACTAACGTACAACAGCCTTTTCATGCCAACCAAAGCCGACCTGTCAAACTTGTCATTAATCCGGCATGCATCAAGTAATACCCACAAGCCAAATATGAGAGAACAACCCTCTTTGAATCAACAATTACACCATGTCAATCTAAAACTATCTTTTTAATTCCCACACTTTCACGCTATACTTCATTACGTTGTTACTATTTTCACACTAGCATTCTCTATTTACTATAAATTCAGCTTCCATTCCTTTGTATTCTGACTAACTGAGGATGGCTGAAGTTTCGGTCGAAACATGTATTATAAACTCAAATTTCAACATTCCCCTTTAATAGGCGAGTTTCCGCGGTATGTAACAATGTCCTTTTCACACCAAAGTCATAATAGAAGAAAACGTTTCTCAAAGATGTTACTGGTGGACTCGGAAGTGCAACCAATACCAAAATATAAACTTAAACACTTATTTTTCACTTTTATAACAACGAACACTGAAACAACAACTCACAGGTGTTAAAAAAAAGGAATAACTACAAGCCAATTCTACTTTTGTTCATTTTAATCACAGCCGAATCTTGACGACAGAGCTATTATTGAGCATGGAGGCCTTCCTCCGTAGCAACTGAACAGCGCTGTAGGTAAACTTTTCATGAACCTCAAAATTAATCATGACTTAAAACAGTCGTAAAACTATTAAAGTTTATTAACATTTGATTTTATGCTTCTCCCCGGTAAGAAGAGAACTCATGGAAAACGAAAATCGAAGACCGAACACCCAAAAAAGGAGAACCCCCAGAAAATGTAATTCCCGTTGTTTACAATGGACCATTTAAGTCATTTCTGGTGAGTTATTGCAAGTTTAGACATACCATACTGCGCTAGTCTGAAGAATAATGCGTGTAACGTACAAAGTTACGTTTCAAGGAAAAGCGAACGTTTCGACACTCCTGCTGGAGTCTCCTCCATTACCTGAGATCTAAGGTTGAGACAAGAGTTCTTTTCTGTTTACTCATTAGTGTCCTTTCCGTTCAATGAGATGTAAATATGTTTTTGAACGCCCTCGTCATGGTTTATTTAAGATGCATGGCAGAGATGATGTGCCAAGCTTTTAACCTCTTCCCCTGATCATGCCGGGAGCTCGTGCCCAGTATGACGGCTTATGTCACCTATTCCCAGGGATAAGTCGATAATAAAGTGCCTATGTGTCACTTGTTGATGTTTTCTAATGCACACGGCAAAAGATTATTCCCTCTTGAGTATCTCAGTTTCAAAGCTTTGCAAACGACAACTTTGGATGCTTAAGAGTTTTTTCGACGTTTACAGCAAATTTAAAGTATACACATGACCTCGGTATAGAGAGAAGAAAATGTACAAGCGACTCGAAACCGGTAGATTGGAAAAGATAAAGTTTTTGGAAGAAGAACGGAAATAATGTACTACTGGTGTGTCCAAGCAAAAACCAAGCTGTGAGACATCATTGAAGACAACTGCATAACAAATTTGCCTGAAAGCATTAATCTGTCGAAGACACACTGCAATTTTCTCTTTCTTCAGTTGAAAACAAGTAGATGTATAGTATTTGATTAGATTTGCTTTGGTAGAGTCTATCACTTTTAATTTAATTGGCCGAAGGGGCATATGTTGAGAGGAATAACTATGTTCTTTTGTTTGGCACTCCTATATTAATACCAGCGCCGCCACCAGCTTTTCCATCAGCAATGATTGTAGTTAGATTGTTAGCAGTCCCTCTCTAGAGATAGTCGCGAGAGCGCGCAAAATAGCTGAGAGCGCACAGCGCGGCGAGACTGGAGCGAGGAGAAAAAAACGAGAAGAGACTGGCGCCCCCTCCGCTCGTTCGCTCCAGTTATCCGCTTTCTCTCAGCTATTTCGCGCGCCCTCCCTCGCGACTAGTCTCTTCTCGTTTTTTTCTCCTCGCTCCAGTCTCGCCGCGCTGTGCGCTCTCGGCTATTTCGCGCGCTCTCGCGACTATCTCTAGAAAGGGATTGCTAGCATTCTAGATCGTAGTTGACAGTAGCAATAGTGGGGGTTTTGTACAGTATTCCTTTGAAAGAACACCAGAAACCGAGCCTAACGAGAAATAATGCCAGAGGGCACACAAAGATGAGGTTTCCTTCCTTTTCCTCGAACCCGTGAAGTATCGGATCATTTTTGTGGACAGTTGGCTCTTTACATTCCAAGAGCAAAGATGCCAAGATAATTATAGGGAGAAATCATTACTTCTTATTTCAGTTATCAATAAAGTTCATTCATCTATACTCTGCTCATCAGATATAAACAATAGTTTTTCTTCAGTATTTATTTCCTATATTGAAAGACCTGCGCTCTTTTTTTTCTGTATGATTTCTCTCTTCTTTTGGACTTTATTAACCACTCTTGTCCCATGCAATTCGTCCATTTACACACGACATGCACATTTCGTCCAAAATATCTTCTTTTGTTGGAGATTGGGATCACCCGTACTGCTCTTGGAAAATGGGGCAAAACCAGTAAATTTCCTTCCAGAATTTAATTAAGGAAATTAAAATGTACAATGGAAATTAAAGCAAAAAGAGAAATTGAAATTTGAGACCCCTGGGAGCTTTTTGCAGTTAGCCCCTCTTCAGCTCCCGATACTTGATTCCCTGCCCCCCCCCCCCCCCCCCCCCGATATTTAGGAACGGAGAATCCCTGAATCCCTGAATCCATTCATTTTTGTTGCATTTGTTTGGTTGTGTCAGGTTTATGATATCAGCAAATTTATCAGCAAACACCCTGGAGGAAGCGACATTTTACACATGGCAGCAGGAAAGGATATCACAATTCCCTTCGAGTGCTACCATACATTCAGCAGTTTAGCTCCCAAGTGAGTTAGGGACGGAGGAAGGAGAGAGGGGGAGGGGGGCAGGGGGGCTTAATTTGCAATAACAGGAGTCCATTACCCAGGAGTAAGAATCTAGTATCAGGTTTGTCCCCATCAGCGTCTGGAAAATGTCTATTTTTAAACCAAGTTTTGCGGGAAAAGCAATAGATCAAATGTTGTACCCAATTCAAATCTCCCGGGGTTAAGGTTCTTTATGTATGATTTGCTACTTGCATTACAATGTAGCATATATATTTCAATGAAATGAAATACCTGAGACAAAACGTTTTATTTTCAAAGGGTTTGAATTGGGTACAACATTGAATTAGCCGATTTGGTCTGTTGTTTATTTCCCCGCCAACACTTTTCTCACGCTGATGGTGGTGACCAATGGCCAATTTGGGTTAATGTTACTCCTGGGTGATGGACCCTAGAAATAATCTAGTACCCATGAGCCCTTTTTAGATCCGCATGAAAAGCCTCCCATCATAGTTAATATATGGACATGGTTATGAAACTCGACATGTTTACAGACCATACCCTTTTTTCTAAAATTTAAAGTTTCGATAAATTTAATCAAAACTCAGTTGTGAACCGAGGAGTGCGACAGTACTGCTCTCGCTTTCGGGGTTTCATAACCAGGCCATCTACATGAACTCTCTTTTGTTGGTTTAGGTTTAAAGGAAACATCCTCCTTTGCTGATCATGTAAATAAGAGGCATTAGGGTATGAAGCGCCAAAGATGAGAATATTGTTTTAGTTTCACTATCCATCAATCAATCAGTCTTCATTGGTTATAGACGAACTTCTTTTGGATATGCGAAGTCCTGCGGCGCGTTAACAGCAAAATTTCGAAGTAAAATTTTGTTTGGGTGTGGATGAGAGGAGGTGAGGAGGTTTAGACAAGGAGAAGAAATTTGGCGAAGAAAAACTATTTGAGGTTGAGGGCACTTTTTATACATAACTCACTGATCTATCATGAGGTGCAAACCGGAAAAAATCAGTTTTACCAAGAAGATGATCGACATTTTAAATTGCATTTTCCCTTTAACAGAACATTGGAGAACTATTATGTTGGAGATCTGGTTTCTAGCAGAAAACCGACTTTTCAAGAACCTGGGTAAGCTAACTGTTTTTTCCATTTATGAAATAATTCAAAGCCGACAATAAGGACTGGACTTTGTTGATTCCAAGGACTTGAGGAAAGGAAGACAGGGAGAGAAACGTATAAGGGAAGGTTTGCAAATTTCATGAAAGTTATTTTTAGAAACTGGAGTCGATTTACTTTAACATATGCGTACGCAACTGCATCACGTCAGTCACGCCTCAGACTAGCGGAACGCTATGTTTTAAATTTATCCCTGAAGGTCGAGTGTGCCGACCTCTGCCCACGCGAAAATGATACTTCTGCCACTTTTATTTTTTTCATTTCAAAGTGATTTGGAAATTTACATATCCCAAGGACCAGACTTGGCGTGTTTGCCCAGTAAATTTATCTTGCTTGAAGTCAAAATTTGCTCGATTCAGAGGCTTTCATCTCAGAATAAACCGCGAGATGTTTTTCAGTTTATTTGGAAATATTGACAATTCTCATACAATTAATTTTTTTTCAACATTCACTTGATTGTCATGGCTATTTTGATTGGCTGGATACCTTGTAATATAATTATCTTAATCTAGACTTGTTTCAAGATCCTGTTCGAACTCAGTAAATCTTTATTTAAATAATTTCCAGTCGAAGGAGAGGACTGCAGTTAATTTACTAATGCTCTTAATTGATCCAAATATCTTCTATAAATGTACGTGCTGTTGGTCCTTGTTATTTTAGGCCATTCTATAATACATTACGTGATAGAGTGCAGAAATACTTCGAAGAAACAAAGCAGGTAAGTTGTGACTTTCTACAAAACGCTTAAAAGTATTGGAATGGCAGGCGTTGGGCGACATTACCGACTTTTGGATTAAGAGTCTGCTATATTATCAATAAGTAATATTACTCTAATTAATGCTGTCCAATTTGAAAATAATGGGACGAAAAAAAATCCTGAGGACCATTTTGTTTAGTCCAGTTGATTTCCAATCGGACAGTCATAGAGTCCTCTTACCTATAAATTATAAAGCTGCTGAGGAAGCTATGTAACTAACCAACCAATAAGCTTTCAGCACTTTTGACTTTTTTAGATAGATAACGATATAAAGTTTCTGCTTTTCGGTTGTAAATGCAAGCTGTAAGTAGCAGAAAAACAAAGCGATTTACATGATAAAAATAGTGAGGTGTATATTCAATGAAACCAACTGGCAGCCTCGCTGTCGGTCACTGAGCCAACAATTATAACACGGCGTATTGAGATCGTTTATGTCGGTCTTTTATCCTCTCTTGTTGGGAGCAACACACAGAATAAATAAATGTACTCTTTAAATTTTTAACATGACTGATGCAAAGCTAGCGAAGCGCCACCTATTCTGGCAAATTAAAAGTACCTGAAGAGATAACATTGCTTTGTAAACTCGATGGCTGCGAAGTAATCAGGGCCTTAACAAGCTTTGCGCACATTAAAGAAATTGAAAGAGATGCCGCTGTATGATTCCAATGTAGTTCGTCATCAGCATTCTCTTTGAAGTCTTTTGTGTGTCTTCTAACAGGATTCTAAGAATTCCCCATGGATATGGCTCAGAGTGATCACTGCACCAACAATTATGATACTCATGTGGTTTGCTCAGGTCAGTTGAAAAGCCATGTTTTAGATATTTGCTCTTTGCCTGAAGTCCACAACTAAGAAGTCTTGATCTGCCGGGTGGAATGCGGCCCATCAGTGTATTTAAACCCCGGCTACACGTTGTATCAGTGTTAGAAGAAAACGCGTCCCAAGACTGTTATCAGAAAGGATACGCATGTAACGTTGTTGGAAACACGTCTTTCCACGTCCTTTAAGCTTCTTTTGCTTCGGTTGTGGTTCTGGCTTCAACAGTTTCCACCTCCGCCATTCTTGGATTGTTCATAGTTCTCGGATTGGAGACTGTGTCCTAACTGTGATTGGCTACCAATAGACCTCTTTCATAATGGCGGCCAAATAAATTATTCTTTTGTTTTAATGCTAATAAGCCCTACTAACCTCGCTACAACGAGCAAATTTCAAAAGATATAATTTGTTTTAAAACGAGGGCAGTGGGTCTAATTAACATAAATACAAAAGAATGTAAAGTTGGTCGCCATTTATGAAAGTGGTCTATTCAACATGCATTTGTTGTATGTTGGAGAAAATGTTTGATCGAAATCAGAACATTCTTCCAA
The DNA here is from genome assembly GCF_036669925.1 of Montipora capricornis. Lineage (NCBI taxonomy): Eukaryota > Metazoa > Cnidaria > Anthozoa > Scleractinia > Acroporidae > Montipora > Montipora capricornis. The sequence continues at coordinate 45,704,488 of NC_090892.1, read as the reverse complement.
CAGTACAAGAAATGTTGAACAAACGTCATCAAGCTGCATGTTACACGTTCTAACATCGTTGATCCAACAAACGTTTTATAACAATGTTTGAATGTGTAGCTGGGACTTAAGGACGGCCAATGCTAGATTTTTGCGGGAAACAAACGTGGTAGTGTTGTGTTCCTTTGTATCATGACCATGATTTTGCATGAAGCACGTGCAATCCTCGTCAGTGTAGCTACTTGGTTGCAGACCAATCAGAGGCGGTGTGGTAATCAAAACCAATCTGATTGGCCATAACTTGGAGGGACCCGTATTCTTAATTTTGATATTATACAGTAAACCGATTGGCCAAGGCCAAATGAGAGAGATCGACACTTTTGGATTATGAGCTTCTGCTCTTTGCGCCTCTTGCGTAAATTTTCACATGTCATGTGCTCTCTTGATATTCACATCCGCAGATGTTCTGGCTTTCCCACAGTTTTGTCCTCTGCGCTGTTGCAGCATCTGTTATGGGGTTGTGCCAGTCAATGATATCTTTGCTCAATTTTCACGATGCAAGGTTGGTAATAGTGTGTTATTGATTTCTAGCAGTGTACGCCACAGCCCATGATTAATATTCCAGTATATTTTGCACAGTTTGGACACACAGCCTGCCAAAATGTTAAGGCAAATAAACCTTCATCACGTTTGGTGTGGAGTTTTCATGATTGCCTTGATCCTGTTCTGTGACATAATTTGCGGACGGAATCTTATGGAAAAACAGCCTAACTTTTCCACGAATGAAGTGCCAGATAAAACGTGACAGCAAACGACACTGAACAAACAGATATAAGACATACAACGAAGATAACAAACCTCCGCTAACACAACTGATTTATTGTCATGCAAACGCTTTACAAGACTGAAAAAAACTGATTATACATATATACGGTATAAAAACACTCTTAATCAACTTCCGTTGATATCTTGAGTAAGATGCTTAATTTTATTTTTATTTCAGTCATTTTTCTATTACAAGAAGCCCCCTTGTATGGAGAACGATTTGTCACTTGGAGGATTTCTTAAATGGAATTTCCTACTATGTTTGGATGCATAAGGTTTACTACAATACCAGTTAAATAATATGTATATGTAGAGAGGGAGAGCAAACCGGTGCTTGTTAAACAAGACAAAACAAAAAAAAAACAAAATAAATAAGTAAGTTAGTAAAGAAAGAAAGAAAGATATATCGCAAAAAGCATGGACGACGAAGCGAATAATGACCGGCTGCGATTGGATACGTTTGGCCCTTTTTCTTTAAGGACCTCAAAGCTTGAAGTCTGTTTCACTGTATCGCTTTTATCACAAGATCTCCTGCTGAACATGAAACCAGCTTTTATTTACAACGAGAAAAAATTAAAGTGTTCAAAGATATTCGGATTTCCTTTAATCCCCGGATGCCAGAGATTGAATGCCATTCATGCACTTTATTTGTCATTTTTTTGATAATATCAACGTAGTCTTGTGAGCAGTGTAGTCGCAAAAATGCCTTCCAGTAGTCAGTCTTAGATTATCCCTGGGAGGGGAGGAGTAATCCCGAGGCACATGACATGTTTACCTGTTAGTCCGTGCAATCGCCTTAAGAATAAATTCTTGCAAAAACATTCAACTTTTTCTTGGTAAGTCCTTGATCTTTCTTCCTAAAATTCTTTGTGAACAATGTACACATGCAGTGTCCCGCAACCCCGCTATAGATAATTGTTTCTTTTTTTTTTCCCGTTCTATATATAGCACATATTTAGCCATCATCCTTACACCAATGTTGATGGTTTTGATCCTGATATAGATATCATGACATCAAATCCTGTAAGTATTGAAAACATTTTTTTTATTGCTGTCTAGCAACAACCTACTCACGGCTTTGCCATACAACAAAGGGGAATGTGAGGAAAAATAGCGAATAGCCCGAATTTGACCCTCGTACAACGACGAGTTTTTGCAATCTATCATTAGCTCTGAGTCATACTGCGTGGTTATTATGTTCATGCACGGACGACACCTTGGTCAGTTTTCGAGAAAATGGACCGAGTGGTCATGGGAACAAGAGATAAAAATAACCATCGCAGCATAGGCCTAATCTAAAAATAACTTTTAGGTCGGGGCACTGGGATTCGCTCTTTTACGTAATGCTCTCTTGAGGACACTTATTGACAGTTTCCATTTGGACCCGTCCCCAGAGCCCCTGTTGTTTGTATTGGCACAAGGTTGGGCTCTGGCTCTACCTAGGTTAAAAGAAGAGAATAGCTTATCAAATTTGTTCATTAGTGTTGCTTTTGATTGGAACGTAACCGTGTCAATTCCATCAATTCCACTGCGCGTACGTTACGCCCTACTTCTAGTTTTCAGATTTGAAAACTTAACTACTTCTTGTACGATTTCGCTTTCGCCAAGCGGTACGGTTCGGGTGAAATCGCAGGAGATGAAACCAGCTTAATCAATTTCTATGTTAAAGTGAATTCACCCTATATATTTTAATGCTTTGCCTTTTAAAAATTCCCTTTCAGACGACAGATATAAGGCGTATTAAAAAGAGTCAAGTATGGATGCCTCGTTTCTTCTATCAACATATCTTCGCCCCCTCGGTGTATTTCATGGTAGGTAGACTGAAGGTCGACTGAGTGTCATCTTGAAGCATATCGCATGAGTGCTTGCAATTTTGCCTGAATGAGAGGAGGCAGCTGCGAGCACGGTCCGTGCGGACATATATGTACCGGCCAGATCGACAATTGTACAACCTCGTTCCCAGGGCGGAGAAAAGCCCTGGGAACGAGGTTGACAATTGTAGGCACACCACGAACCCCGAACCCGGCCGGTAGAGCAACTCGTGTTTTGTTAAGTTGCATAATTAATGCAAAAAAGTTAAGGTGAATGGAACCGTTTTTATCGCAAATTCGTCAACTATGTAACTTTTGAATTTTAGTTCAGTGCCAGCACAATAATTTTAATGCGCATTTTCAATTGTATCAGTCGCAATGTCGTGCCCAGCTAACATGTGTAAATAACTTAACCGTATTCCGAACTCAATGAAATCTATTTCTGTTAAGCATTGAAGTTGATAGTTTCAGTAGAATTGCATTGTCCGTTTTTTTTTTTTTTCAAACAATTTGAGTATTAGCCCTTAAAATGAATGCTTGGTTTTTTACTGACAGGTAAATTGGATCCTCAGAGTTGAAGATCTTGGCATCTTTCTCATTTACAAGGAGACGAGTGAGTTTTAGATGGCACGCAACGATTTTTATTTTGGTCTCACCGTTTGCCGGCTTTCTTCCATATTTGTTAATTCCCTCTTTAAAAAATCGATTAAAGTACACGTTGGATACAACAAAGTCGGCGTGCATAACCAGACACTGAAAAACAAGGTGCAAGCGTAAATGCAACAACCAAAGTTTGATACTTTTAAGACTTTTGACAGAGAGCATTATGTCAGTGTTTAACAATACAGTACTGCATAAAAATTAACGTAAAATAAATTACATTACGTAAAGTTTCTCAAATCCAGTAAATTTAAACTGAAGGCACATCAGTACAAGTACATGAAGGACTTAGCTTATGATCTTCTCCTGATAACGATCACCGCATTTCATGTTACATGTAGACTACTTTTCGGATTCTATTTTCGTCCTAGGTACAACTCGGCTAAATCCACCATCCAAATTCCACTGGACTCTC
>NC_090892.1:45695798-45698298 GCF_036669925.1 Montipora capricornis | reverse complement strand
ACTCAAGGAGGTGTCACAGAAGAACCTTTTCACAGCATTGCGTTTTAGCGACGTAACTTTGTTACGTTGCCGCTTATAGTCATCCCAAGAAGTAGATGTAGGATTCCGCTTGTGGCGCTTGAATAATTTATTTCGGTGCGAAATTTCACGCAGCAGATCACTGAGGTGATATCCATGGTAACTGGTCGCCTCGAATCCACTTTTTCTTTAGGGGCAAGTGCTGGTCAAGAACATCTTTGAAAAGTGGTCGCCAATGAGCCCATACATCATCGGCATTGTCGAATGTGTAGGCCGAAGACCATGGGACCCTTTTTAAGTCAGCCAAAAAGTCAGGCAATTTAAAATTCTTCATACTCCTAAACTCGATCAAGCGCGGCTTTGGCCTTGAATTCTTATATTTTCGCACTGTAAAGATTAAGTCGTGATCACTCAGTCCAAGGTGTAAAGAGCCACTTGAAGCATAACGTTCCGCATGACTAGTTAACAAGACATCGATGAGACTTTTAGATGTTTTAGTTACTCTTGTCGGATTATCGATTCGGTTTGAGAGACAGAATCGATTACAAAAGTCAACCAGCCTTGTATCAGGAAAACGGCTTTCGTCTCTATTCTCATACATGTCCATATTGAAGTCTCCAAGTAAAAGCAGTTCCCTTCTGGTGTTATACATATTTTCGGCAGCTGTTGATAGGGAAGCGAGAAAGTCAGACTCCTTGCACTTAGTTGGACTTTTGTAACAACCACACACTATAAAGCGACTGTTATTGGAGCCCTTGACATCCAAACAAGTGGACTCAATATTGCTACTTTCAAGTTTTAAGCGTCGATATGCCGAGAGGTCATTCCTGATGTAGGCAAGCAGACCTCCAGCCCCCTTCTTACGATCTTTGCGAATGGTGCGAAATCCTGGGTGTGAAACCAAGTGCGGAGAGACAGTACTGTCAATCTTTGTTTCGGCTAGAAACAGAATATCAAACATATTTCTATTTAGCAACTCTTTGACCTCATCGATTTTGTTAACCACGCTGTTAATGTTTAAGTAACCGATCTTGATATTGAACTTATAGTAGCCACTTATGTTCGATTGGTACCAGTCCAAAGAGTCGCTATCGTTGTCTTCGAGATCGTCATACTGGCTTTTTCTCCTACTTCTATTTAGCTCTGTATCCAAATCAAAAAAGGAATCAGATAGCGGCGGAAGTCCACATCGAGTGCAATTCCAAAGGTTAACATCTAACTTCAATTTTCCTGCTTCGCATTTGTAATGAAAAGATCCAGAACATAGATTGCATGTCAATTCCTTTTGGTTTAGCCGTATAGTTTTATTGCATGCTAAGCAACTCTTCTTGGCTGCAATATTTTGCACTGACTTTTTTCTTCCAGTTTTTGCATCATTAAGACCGGGATGTGTTTCAACGTCACCAGCAAGAACGAGACGATCTGTGACAACCGATTTGGAATAGTAAAGATGACTTAGTTTAGATCTTTTGATCTTCCCGTTGAGTTTTTCTCTTCTTTTACGCTTTGTAATTAATTGTGTCGAGGGTAGCAGGAATTCCTGGCTGATTTCCCATTCAGTGTCAAGCGAGGCCACAATATGAAGATTCCACAGTGCCTGATTCGAGCTTCCATAAAAGAATGAAGTGATAGGACTGATAAGTCTACCGTCATGGAACATTCCATTCTTATGTAAATCCCATCCAAATGAAGCAGACAGTGGATCATTAGACAAGAATTCAGCGCTATTGTTAAGGGCCCGGTCGAATACGATATCAAGATACGAAGTTACCGCCGATCGAGAACCAAAAACTCCATCTGTAGACATAAATAGTGACTCTGATGCAGTAAAAATTCGCCGAGTTATGTGTCCCAACTTTAGGGATGAGCCGACGTACATGTGGTTGGAATAAGTTCGCCCAAGGAACAGTAAAAAGGGCAAAAGCACAGAGACCAAAAAGGCGTGGCTGCTCATTATGAATTGCAATGCAATACAATTTTGATGTCTTCTTACACTTGATTCGAAAATATCATACTGAATTCGTCTGAAAATAGTTAGAAAAAGCACAGACCGATAACATCCAAAACACAACAGCTGTCGTTCGAATCGCCGCTCTCCGGCAACCGGGCCAGTTTTGGCGCCAAAGCTTGTTGACAAAAAAGTTGCCATAAAACCTTTTAAATGGTTTTCTGATCCTTTAATTGCGAACAAATGAAGAGACGTCGGATAGCACAGTTTTTCCGGCCCGTTCGCTGAATTGTGATTGGTCAATTTAAATTTCAGTAGCTCTCACCGTATGCACGGCGCCATTTTGTGAAAAACCCATAGTGAACAATAGATCAATTTGTTTCATATTTTAGTATTTGGAATTAGCCTTCCGCCACTCAACCTCTTACTGGGGACAATCACTTACGTTTTCAAATGATATATTGGGGCTCATCCGGCAACCTGTGAAGGGGCGACATGCTCCAGAGCCTTTAATGAATTCTTTGCCCCCAAAAG
>NC_090892.1:45675798-45678298 GCF_036669925.1 Montipora capricornis | reverse complement strand
AATTTCCTCGGAGCAAACTGCCAATCGAAGCACCAACCGTGCGTCACAAAATTGCAAAGTGGCGCGCAAATGAGCAACCGGTTTCGCTGTAAAATGAAATCTTTCTCTAAAAAGGACCATCAAGTTTCTTGGGCCCGGTAGACTCATCATGCCACAGAACTCTGGTTCCCTCCTCCAACGCTCAATAGACATTAACGTTAGCGCTCAAATTTGAAACATCGTTTCCCACGTCCAACATTCTACAGAGAAGCGCTTCCCAACAAAGGTTAGAAATCGTTTGGTACGATTGTAAGACTACTGAATCACGCTCATACTGTCAACAAAACACTGAATTCTGGAGGTCCCAGATAAGCTCACTTGTCAGCGTTTGGTCCATTCTCGCTGAAATTACTGCTTCACACAACTCCAAATTATTTGGATCATCATTTGCCGGATTGCGGCTAGTCTGGATTTCCCCAACAGGAGCAGACTATATCTTCCCTTTGAGATTCACCAGGAAAAAAAGGTAGGAGAGCATAGGCTGTGAGTAAGGCACCAGGAAGGTGCCTGGGGGTCTCTCAACAGACAGGGAACAAAGGTCAAGATCAAGATTATTCACCCCTCTCACTTTCAAGTGCAGTCTCCAACACTTCACGGTTATTACTTATCCACTTCGTTAACCAAAAGTCTCCTGCAGACGACACAAATCATGCACAATATCCGTAGCTTTCTCAACAATATCTACAGAGGTTAGACAATCACCTCTACCAGGAAGTTCTCTCTTTAACCCTTTGCCACACGGGGTGGAGCAAAACTAGCACAACGTGGTCCCCAGATACTGCAAAACAGGTAAACAGTCATCCTATGGACTTCTACCTTCTCAGTTTGGTTGCCATCTTTCTACCAAAGAAACCGAATAGTATGGTAATCCTTTGATTCCTTGAACATCCCCCATTAGAACGATCCGACCTTCACGAAAACGTAATGGAACTTCCACACGTTTGCTCGTCAACTTAGGGCCTTGCTAATCTTCCGTGTTGGGGGAAGTGCTAGCAAACTCCGCACTACAGTCAAACACAATACACGTCCTCCCCAGCTTGTTTATATTCAAAACGTTGTGATGGAGAAAGTACCAGTTCCTTCGATAAGTTAATTTTCATTTCCGGCACATTCTACGCATAATCTCAACCCAGCATTTCTTGAATTCCAGCTTTGAAGCCATGTAAATCAGGATTCCTAAGAAACCATTTGCCCATAGATTTGAGACCCTTCTGTGCCACAGCAAATATTGACCATCCGTGATCTCAATTGCCCACTCCCAAAATTCAACTACTCTCGTGTCACAGACTTAACTGATGAGAGTGTAATGTGAAGAGCTGAGTATCTAACCCACATGAACCATGTGAGCATTAGCCCTACTGATGGAAATGGGCCCACACAAGGAAAGAGAAAAACTCTGACCAGGGTGGGAATTGAACCCACGACCTTCTACACTTCTATAGGGTTCATCGTATGTTCATCGTATGTCCATGCGCACTCACCCTTGTCATTGTCAGGTGCTTTGTGAGAGGGCCCTTCCTGTCAAGTTCTAATACAAAGATCATTGCGGCGTAAGTCCAACCTTGGGCAGTCAGCAAGTTCACGTGCCTTGCTGTAGCTTTGTTTGGGAAAGATAATAATAGCAAAAGCTCGTTTCTGGACTCTTTCGATCTGTTCAGATAAATAGGAAGGGAGAGCATATTTCCAGACTACGCAGCAATATTCCAAAATAGAGCGTATCAAAGACACATAAATTGGGACTTATAAATTTAAATTGAGACTTTCCGGTGTCCAGAACTGCTCTACCTGCCTGTCCAATTGCTCATCGGCTCAAACGAAGTTGTGGAAGGCAGTCTGTTCAACAGGGTCATTGACCTGCAGGGGCTACTAGGTGTCCTTGTGGCATAAGGCAGATGATCCACCTCTAGCGGGCAATAAGCCTCTGGAACATCATGGTCAATCAGTATGGAAAACCGAATTCGTCTATTTGCGGAAGGCAAAGATCTTTAAGATCAGGCCAACCACGGATATAACTAGGTTAGGCAATGCATATGCAATATTTCAGTGAGGGTAGGTTGCACAGCACATATACCCTTGGTCCCTGGATAACACCATCTTTTGTTACCGCAGCCTTATCACCAATCACTTCTAGTGTCACAACACCTGCAACCATACTTTCACTATTGTTAACAGCAGTGAACGAGAGGAGCTTTTTAATCTCCCCCTTCAGAGTTACCTGTTAAATTAAAGGTGGTTTTTGTGCTTCCCGAATCAAGCAAAGCGTGTGTGTGGTGGTAAGCAATGTGGTCCCCAGCTCTGATCTTCACAAGTGCTATGGTAAGCATCATCCTAGTTCCCATATATTTTGGTGGGCTACATGCACAGCTTTCACGTGGGCTTCTGGAGACAGGGTTGTTCGCACATTGCACTTTATCCGAATTGTCTTCTCTGCTTGCTGAAGAGACGTGTGTGACTAGCAGTG
>NC_090892.1:45655798-45668298 GCF_036669925.1 Montipora capricornis | reverse complement strand
GCGATAAAGAACCCAATCACCCAAATGATAAAGCAAAGCGCATGGGCCTTCCTTTGTGTAAGGACTTTAAATCGCTTTGGGAACACAATGTGTTTTAGTCTGTCAAAGGACAGAAGAGACAAAGCCATTAAAGAGACTTCACTAGACAGCACAGAAATACCCCCTAGTATTTGGCAGGGGAACCCAGTACGCCATTGGTAATCATGCAGAAAATAGACACCAGACCACACCGCATCTACCACCCCGACTGTAATCAGGTAAACAGCCATCAGTCCATCTGCAGCTGCCACGTGCATCAGGATGATTGACTGTGCCACATTTTTTTCTTTGTAGCATATTCGCCAAACAAAAACGAATATTGCACCAAGCAGAGATAGGATTCCAAGGACCCAAATGCTCCTTCTGGGCCCAGGGTGCTGAAACATACTATCACAGTTGGCAAAGTTGTCGTCGTACACAAACTCGCAACCAGCGTCTTGCTTTTCCACGTGACAGCACATTACATTTGAATCCACAGTTCTGTAAGCAAAGAGATTATGTGTAAATTGAGGCATTATGTCTGTCATTGAAAAGATAGTTTGCCCCAAGCTTTGCTTTGCTTCATTTAGGGATAAAAAGAAGTCAATTGACGATTCAAGATACGGCTAGACGTTTCCCTTTTCGTCAACAGCCATACCCATCTTATGACATATAGAAAGATGTTGATTTGTCTCCTTGTTTGTTTGTTTCCGCGAAAAAAAAAAAAAAAAACTTAATCAATACTAGACCTCGTAGTATTAGATAACCAGCACACACTACTATTAAAAAAATATATATATATTTTAAATAGTATCCAATGTTTTTGTCTTCCTTATGAACAAGACCAATTTTTGTCAACTCCTATAATTGTTGTCCCTGATTATAGCAAAATGCAATTTCTATAACGTACCATTTACGTAACTAGCAACACTTAGCAAAACCTACCAAGGACCTGGTATAGATGCGTATTAAAATGACCCACTTCACGTGATACCACGGTTCCATTATTTGCTCCTTACCCAGCCACCTTCCTTATAAGAATGTAGTAATAACATTGTATTTGCTAAATTGGTTGAACGGTCAGCGTAACCATGATAAGACTTCAACTTATCTCAAATTAGATTCACCGAGCAATTGCCGTAAATATAACCCACAAAGTTACCCAAAGAAAATATTAAAAGTAAACGTAATTAAAGAAGGGAATCAATAGCCAAACTTGAAACTGTTTAATCAAGGAACAAGAAAATAAAGGAAGGAAAGGAAAAGTGAGTGAGTGAGTGAGTGAGTGAATAAAAAATTGATGAGATATAGAATTACAAGTTCATTGTAGATTTGTACTGACTCTTTGTAATTACAGTAGCTAAGAAATCCTGGACCCAGAAACAAGATAATGAAACAAGAGAAACTATGTGACAGTGATTTCAGCTATCTTACACCCTTATTATGTCTTGCATCCTTGCAAAAAAACCTTCTGGAAGATCATACATCGAGTTGAAATGCATGTACCTGCAAAGAGTGGAGAAAGACGCATGTTAAATTAATCTCAGTGATGGTCATCTCGAGCTCCATATATCTATCAAAGCAATTTGAGCCGGATAAAAGACTCTTAAATTTGTCACAGCCACTCACGCACCTTACTCTACATTTCCCATTTAAATTTTTCTTTGGATTTGGATGAGCAATCTCTCCGTCATTTTTAAAACTGAAATAGCGGCCATGTTGAAATACATTGTTCCTAGCCACGCTTCCTCTTGAGACACTGTGCTATCATCACCAGGGTAACGATGGGAGATCAGAGCGCCACCAAGACAGGTAAAATGATGTCGTAAAGATAAATTTCAATATTTTTTCTTCTTGAAACTTTTCCACATTTGCCTTTTTCATGATTTTTTTGCAACTATGAAGGAAAATGCACACTACCCTTACCAGCGCAAGGCTAACTCATTTAGGAGGAGGGCTCAGGAAAATTGCAGCGAGAACCAAACACAGCTTTGACGTGCCCAGCATTGCATTTATGAAAAAAAACTACGACAAAAAAAGGTTCCAAAAGGCTCATGCCAATCCATGAGAGAGGAAAATGACAATTGCAATGTCGTCGCAGACTCCTTCTTAGGCAAAGCCAATGTAAAAGAAAACTGCAGATTGCTTTTATTAAGAGTTGCTCTCTAGTTGCTAATTTAATTGACCTACTGTGAATTCTTTACTTACAGGAACTTTAGAGATGTAGCATCTTTGAAGGTTTCTTTCGATACTCTACGGATCTCATTCTCTGATACATCCCTGAAAAAAGTGCAATTGTGAGGACATTCGATTTCATTTTCACACGTAAGAATCTGTTCAGGACTAGCATAATTAGGAGTATCTCAGCCGATCAGATACACAAACACTTTGTATGAACCAAAATATAAATGATAGCTTCTCCGCTTCAACGTATGGGTTAATTCTATCATCTCTCTGTACCTGTCACTTTGAATTACGTTCAAAGCATCATTAGCATGGTTAAAGGCACTTCCATAACTCACTTGATGACGATGGCTTTTCATTTCATAGTTTATCTCGAAAGTACTTTCATTTTCATTTTGTACATAACAATGTTTGTTACCGAAACGAGAATTCTGCCACTTACTAAAGGCTGGTTTTCCCCAGGGATGGAGTCAGAGTCACAATCAGAAGCGCAGAGCAATACGATCTAGGGAAAATGAAACCAACGGAATCCGAAGCAGGGAGGAGGAAGAGGCAGTGCGGCCCAGTGGTTTGGATGCTTGCCTTCAGATCTGGGGATCCGGGGTTCAAGACACGTTATGACCACTGGTAATCCCTGGTTCAACTTCTCAGCTGCACTTGTAAATAGCCAACTAGCTTGCCTCTGGCCAGTTGGGATTCCTAACAGTCGTTGTTGAATGTTCTGTTGTGATTTTGTTCATCGGGTCTGAATAGCCCGTATGTGGAGTGGTCAATTAATTATGTATGTGCGTATGTGTATGTATGAATGTATGTAGCAGATATGACCACTAGATTGTTAGAGTCCTAAGTGGAAGCCGAAGAAGATTACCAATCAAAATGCCTGTTTCCAGTCCTGCAAAAGTACGATTTTTGGTGTTAAAGAAAATAAGAATAAGAGTACCTAAGTTTGAAAAAGAAAGCAATTTTGGATTCAAGACATCTAGGGATAGCGAGTATGCTAACTTTGTCAAGGAACTTCGACTAGGTGACGGAAGTTTTACTTTTTATCAGTTTCATGCAATTTTATTCATAATATCGTAATTTTTATGTTTCGCAGTCTCGGTCATAGTTTCAATTTGTCATATATTTTTGTGTTTTTCGGAAAGATTACAAATGCAAATTTCCCGCAATTTAGGTACATGAGATGTTGTCGGTCAAATCAGGTCTCAAGTTGAATCCGGTTTCACGTAGGTTAAATTCGTGACCCTTCATTTTAACTAGGTTGAACTAGCGTTCTGTACTCTGAAATTTTGAGATTTGACACTGCGAAGGCCATACATGAGACTATTTCAATAGTTTAGTCGACTTGTGACAAACGCTTAGACAAGAGTTACTAGACAGTCTTGTGACAGGTATTTTCGAATCCTTCTGAGGTTATGCAGATAATGAAATCCAGAACTACATACTTTGTTGATATTCGTTCTAACAGACAGCATCAAATCAAACCAAGATTTCTTACGCAATTCGCGGGACCTATATGTTCAAGGGAGTGGCTCGACTTTGCTCAGTTGTTGACGAGTGCCAATTAGCAGAGATTCCTTCTTTTTATCATTCAGTAATAGACGATCGCTAACTATCCAGTGCCGTATATCCTCCATACAAATTTCCATCGCTTGAATGGCATCAATCTGAGATGACAATCCATCAGCTGGTCTAAAGCTTAGAATAACTGATAATCGTCAGCGTAGAAGTGCGCGTCAGGAAGATGTCGTTCAATGATGTTGAACAACTTTGATGCTTAGATGACGTAGAGCAATGAACCAAAGCAGGAACCTTGAGAAGGCCACAATCAAGATCAAAATTCCGAGAAAATGTTCCCTGAACTGCAATCCTTTGACTTCTATTTGACATGTATGACTACAATTGTAGGCGTACTTCGGAAATGTCAATGTCGTGCTGCAGCCTTTCAAGCAAAATTTTGTGGTTTACAGTGTCAAAGGCTGCGCTCAAATACAACATAACTAGTAGAGCAACATGCTGTGAGGTCATTTGCGGTTTCTGTACTGTGCTGTATTCTGTACGCAGACTGGAGTAGAGGATAAATATTGTTGGTTTCCATGTAAGATGGGCTTATTTGTATACAGCCCTTTTCCGTAAGTTTTTATACGTACTGAAGATTACTGACAGGTCGATATTTTTTTAAATATGAGGTCCAGACCAGCATTCTTAAGTAGAGGGTTAACGATAGCACATTGCCCATTTGTCAGATAAATAGACAGTAGACAACGATAAATTAATGATCTTGGTGATAATAGGGAGAATTGAGTAAATGCAGTTGACAACTAATGGTGCTGGCATTGGATCAGGTTATACGTTATACATGCTGAATGGGCGTGAACAGCTGTTGCTGGATGTTGTCGATTAATCGTCTTTATAAAGTAACTACCCATCTCATTTGCAAATGTTAGTTTGTCTTTTAATGGCGGATATGGCACCTCATGGGTGTGATTTAGCAGTGTCTTCGTAGCAGCAAACAGCTTTCTTTGATCGGAACTATTTTCGCAATAAAGCTTTTATAAAACTCGCAACGTGATTTGTTCATACGTTTGGTAGCACAGCTCTTCTTCAGGTGAAAATTAACAAATCAGAGCCACATTGGGTACGGTGCCATTTCCTTTCTGCTTTCCGTCTCTCTCTTCTTCAATCTTCACACTGTACCAAGGAACAAGTGGCCATGATTTGATGGTCTTGGTGATTACGGGAGCGTGTGCTTTGAGCATTGACAATGTTGTGTTGTATAAATATACTCTCAATACTTTGGGGGGAGGGGCGGAGGGGAGCTTTATAGCTGTTTGAAACTAGGCAGAGTGCATATTCAGCCTAGGCAAAATGAGGATCACGAGTTTAACCTAAGTAAAAGCGGCATAGATTGGCATAGATTGACCTGGCTTGATCGACAATACATTCTCATGACGCCAAAACGCTTTGAGCATTTTACTGAGTTTGTTTGGACAACGAATTCAATGCAAAAACAGACACAAGAATGGGAGAAGCTAGCAGTGCGGCCAAAAGAGTAATATTGATGCTTAGATATTTGGCCAGTTGTGATGAACAGCAAAGCCTAAGCTTGTCATATAGAATTAGCTGAACAACATTGTCAAAGAGACAATCTATGCCATTTGATGGCATTGAGGGATAAGTACATAGCTCACCTAAACCCATCAGTGACTGGATAACATTTCAAAGGGCTTTGAATGCATTTGGCATCCGCCGTACTGTATTGGAGCAATTGACGGGAAGCACACAGCAATTCAAAGTCCCCAAAACAGCGGCTCTTTGTATTACAATTGCAAGTGATGGTTTAGTATTGTTCTACTGGCTGTATGTTGCACATCTTTACCTTTGTTGATTTTAGCCCATACGGTAGTACGAAAGGCAGCAGTGTGCTTAATAAAGCTGAAATGGGAAAAGCCTTTGAGGATGGTTGCAGGTCATTACTCGAGTCACAACATCTTCCAGGACCTTACGTCTCCTCCTTTATTACCTGGTTGGTAACGAACTCACTTAAGCCCTGGCTGATGCATGCATCCTAATCCAGGGAAGACTATTACAGAACACCAAATTATATTAAATTATCGTTTATGTCGAGAAAGGACAGTAATTGAGAACTGTTTTGGCATTCTCCTCGCGAGATGGGGAATCTTTTGCAGGGAAATTCAAGAAAAAGTTGAGACAGTGCAAAGCAACCGTTGCCTTGCACAATTACCTAAGGCAGACAAAAACGGCTTGTTAAAGCGCAGCTGGCTTTGTGGACAGCCTTGATGGTTTAGGAAATTTCGACCAGGAGAGTGGCGAATAATCACCTCAGCCGATGATGGTTCCGTTGTTTTTTACAGCTTATCTGATAAAAGAGGCACAAGATATCGCAATCATGCCATGGCGTTGGAAGCCTATGTAAATTCAGAGCAAGGTGCAGTTTCCTGGCGATAGGAATACATACACCAAAAAGGTCCCATCCATGTGCTATAAAATAAATCAAATACACCGTTTCGAATCTATTTGATGTGATAATTAGCTTAAAAATACTGTAGGTCTTGTAAGTCTCTCCTTTCCCTAGTGAGCTTATCGGGTTTTTTTTTTTTTTGAAATAATCCATCACCCCCTAGTCCCTTCCTTAACCCCCTCCCCGGAAAAAGGAAAAAAAAATACCAGGGAATTTCAACCAACTTGCCTTAAAACTACAGTAATTTATTTGAGTTGAAGAAACCTTCACTAACTGCTTCTAAAGAGACCAAAATAACAACAACCAGAAAAGGGCGGAAAACACCATTTCGCAAAATGACTACCTCTAGACCTACTCCACCACCCTCTCCAATGACACAATTTCAAACCTGACAAAGGACCTACCATAACTGATTCACCGAGAAGGCTACACTGGGGAAACATGATTTGGATTCTAAGAGTTAAAATTCTCATGTTTATGCTTTGGCCACAGTCTTCAAATTCAGGCCATTCCCTAACCAAACAAAAATCGTTTTATTACAGTCCAGACACAAAAAAGTATATTATGGATTCATTATGGACTAAGGTAAAAAAAAAAGCTTGCAAAAAGGAGACCACCAAATGGTATATTTCTGCATATATTACAAGTTAGATTTTCTAGTCTCACTGAGTGGTAGCGTTCTTAAGACTCCCATTCCAACTCCGTCGATAGTGAAAACCAGCCTAAATTAGTTAATTTCATTGGGAAATATCAATGTTACTTTTTGTTCAAAATATAAATAGAACTATTGAAATGGCAAGTACCAGCAAAAATCAACAGAGAAAGGGCTGCCGTTGTTAAGGATGAAATTACGGCTTTCCTGAATGAGTGTGTTTATTTAATTTCATCTACTACTCACAAGGTCTGAAGACTTTTCAAACCATCAAAAACTCCCTCGGGTAGTTCTTCAATTTGGTTTTCCGAGAGGAACCTTACGAAAATAATAATAGATATGCAGAAGAAAAAGGTTAAACTTTGGTGCTGTGAGGTTTAATTTTTCATCATGTATGACGTTTGCATTTTGTGGATACGACAGGTTTATCAAACTACCAATAATAACTAATATCATTATTCAACTGCAGCCGGCAGAGTACAAATATCACCCAAAACAAATACAAATATCTCACGATATTTGCAGTCCAGAAGACCAGTTTAACCGGTTTTTCACAAATGTATTAGTCTTAAGAAAGCGGTAGAAATGGCTGAAAATGCTATTTTTTTCCCCGCGAAGAAAACAATGAATGCTTGCCAAGTTTTGAGATTTTTGGCGAAAACGAGTTGCTAGAGACAAACGATAGCCTACTCGACAAACAACTTCCTCTGTAAATACGACCAAAAGAGAAAAACTGACCTCAATTAATTGAAACAGTGGTGCGTGTCCGCGAAAGAAGCAAGGGTCGTCTATTAAAGAAATTCCTCCCGAGTTACTTGACAACTTTTTATGTCATTTCTTCATCAAAGTCAGTTTTTCTCGACTGAAAGGTTACTTGGAAACTGAAATCGTTGTTAATATCTCTGTACAGCTTATAATAAACAATTTTCTGATATTCCATCCCTGTTTTCCTTACAGTAATGCAAGTGTTTGAAATAAAATGCACGACGTTTTCGTTTTTGAGCAATCAACAGCAACCTTATATAAGCACGCGAAACCTGGACAGTCACTCGCTGAATAGCCATTTAAGAAGCAAGTTACGAGTTGAGCATTACGTTTCTCCTTTTTTTTCGACTGAGTTGAATAATAAATATCTTATTGGAAGATTTAGTATGTAGTTTCGTGGGATATTTTTACTCGTGTCTTGCATTTTGACTCGCACTACGGGCTCGCCAAAATACAGCGAGACTCGTAAAAATACCCCACGATACTACACACTAAATCGTCGAATAAGACCTATGTATTGACTGTACATTTGGTAAAGATCGAACGATGGGAATATGGGATCTTTAAGACGTTTAGGACTACTTGTTTTGAATGGCTGATTACCTTTAATCGTTTATTTTTCTTAGTTATTGTGTCATTGTGTTTTCTCAACTAAGCCAACTTCTCAGGCCTTTTTAAACCTTGCTTTAAGCATCCCAGGGTGGTCATTCACAATCCTACAGAGGGCACGGTTACGACTGTAAAGACTCCTTACACAAAATCTTAGGATCGTACGGGGTACGACGGATAAACCGCACTGATAAGGCAAGCCAAGGCAAAAACAGCTGTGCACGCCTACTGCTGCAGTGCATAGGTGATGTGGCTGTGCGAATGTGCAAGGTACTGCAGGCTGCAGAGTTGATGCAAGTTTTGTCTTCACCTTGTTTGTAGCTTAATGGCAAGGAAAGTTTGCAAGCTGTCAATGATAGAGTGACCTGTTGGCGTTTCTTCTTTCAATAAACAGCATCATTGATTTAAACAGTTCGAGTACAGGTAAATCATAATAGTTGAAGATACTTACAGATCATAGAGTCTTTTCATTCCTTTGAACTGTTCGGGATGTACCTTCCTGATCGTATTTTCCCCCATTCTCCTGCACAACATGAAAAATACACATTTCTTTAAGGTATCGTATCTATTGTATCCACAGTAGAGTATCCTTATTTTGCGGAACTCGCTGGGATTCATTAACGTGGTGTGGTGCCTCTTAAGTCGTTTGAGCTTCATTTTTTGTTCGAGGGATCGAAATAATAAATTATAGTTCGCCCGAATTGATCAACGAGAATAAAATGAACTAATTTTATTTCGGGATGAAGTTTTCGTTGACGTGGCTGCTGTCCTCGCTTAAGTTCCCCCTTGTACTGTCGTCGCATGCCGTGCAATCGAGCGTTCAGTGGAGAAGCTATTCGAAAAGTAGTAAAAGCTTTTGTCTGCCTTTGTCTCACAACAAGGAAGATCATTTGGTTTGATTAAGACTCGCGAACGGACGATTTCCTTTGGGTAACAATTTGTAAGTTGATGAACATTTAGGTTATTGTTTAGAAAGATCTTAAACATGACAGTGGATTAAATAAAAAGGCTTCAAATTGATGTCACATTTTTTCTGGTTTTTGAGACTGTCAGTTTCGGTTCTTTCAAAGTGCTAGTAAACTTTCGAATAAATTATAGCAAAATATGAAACTAATAAACATGCAAAATCATGTCATAGGTAGGCTGAGGTAGCTGCATTGTTGGGGATTGTAAATACTCTCAACATTTCTGAATTATAGTTTTGCTAACAGAAGAGTTTTCTGCAAAAAAACCGTTTCATTTCCTTCATAAGACAGTCAGATTGTAACAATTCCTGTTCAGTTTCTTACCATTCATTTGGTTACTTAATCCTATATATGCCATTACTTAATTCAGATTGAGGACATCTAAGTAAAGCATTGACATTAACCACGCAACATCAGTGGTTATTCATTACTTTATTGAACACTAACAAACTTCACTTTGCAGTATGTTACATTTTCAAAAAAACGGTGGCCACATTGAAGTAAAAATTGACCTTGCGTTTTCTTTAGGTTCTGTTTCGACTGGCACACCACCATGTGCAAGCAACCATTCCTTTAGCGGGGGCAGCTGTTGTGTCATCTATTAGTAGTTTAGATTCACATTGTCATTAGCAAATTGTTCTAGGTGATATTGCATTTTAGTTATTTGATGACGGCTCTTCTGGTAATCTTTCCCTGAATCTAGATTAAGTTTCCATATGACGATTTGAAGAGTCTTTTGAAACGCCTTTGCAGCATTTAGGCTCCTGCTTTCAATTTACTAAGGTATTTGAAGACAACCCCTCTAAACGAGGAGTCCTTCTTTCATTAAGTGGCGGCACAGTGTCCAAGTAGTACGGGTGCTCATCTTGCTGTCCGAAGTTGCTTGGTTCAAGCCCCCACTCTCATCATGCACTAAGAAAATTGTTATTGTGTGCCCCAGTTCAGCTAATCAGCTGCGCTTTCTATAACTTTCTCCCAAGCAATGCCGTCTTTCAGGGGTTTTCCTTTGTCATATACTTTAGCCATACTGAGAGCGCAAATTTATATTTCTCAAAATAGTAGTCCATTGTCCAAATCTGTGCTTATCAATGCCTTTCCTTAGAAAATTGTTTATCCTCGTCAGCTGTAAACCTCAACAGTCGATGTCCCTGAATTAGTGGGCGATTTGAGTGCGAGGTACTGTTTTTGGGCTGCTGACTCTTTTTAACTCTGCACATTCAGTGGCTTGTTCAAAACTAGCAAAGGAGTTTGAGCTGAAAAATACTGCGCCCACTTCCTTATCCACCACTCTACCCTTGGTCTCCTGTAATTTTTTAAGGCACCTTTGCAACTCCACCCCCTCCTCTGTCTGCTTTTGATAGTGCAATTTGCGTCTCAGCTTAATCATCTCGTTGCTTAAGTTGCTGTGTTGTCCTGGACTCCGTTTTTATGTAACAACAACAACCATGGAGTATTGGCATGCTTGAGTCTCAAGTAAAGCTATGATCCTCGCAGTTTAGAACGCAATTTTAGCAAATGCGTAGAGAAGCCTGAATTCGGGACTTCAAAGGGGTTAAACCTGTGACCACGTGATACCGGTGCGACGATTTAACTAATTGAGCTATGAAGCCACAAACGTTGGAAGCTGGTGATTTGGGGGTTTTAATGTTCCCGTTATCAATGAATCAATTTACGAAATGATATATGAAATGAATCATGTATTGCACTGCGGATATGAAATCAAGTAATGCCACACAATTGCTAAAATTGCATTCAAAACTGCAAAAATCATAGCTGTACTTGATTTCATATCCGCGGTGCAATATATGATTTATTTCATATATCATTTCGGCCATGCTTGTTTCTGTCAGCATTGGAGTCGAATCCATAATTTCCAGCAATCTTAACTCTTTTACCTACCTTCCCAACTGCAAGAAAACCGCGCGAAATCAGCTATCGCCAAAAAACGTTTTTTTTTTCTCAAAACATATTTATAAAGGATTTCTGATATATAAAACCGCCGTTCTCCTTGGCTGCTTTCAACATGTCAACTGTGTGATACTGATAAGTCAAGGGACGCGATCCTTGCACCTTGATAAACCCGTACGTGGCCGAAAATGTTGTAGCAAGTTTTCAAGTTTTTTTCAAGTTTTCAAGTTTTGTTTATTTACAAGAAACAGTTTAAGTTCTTACTAGGCTGGCTTGCAAATAGCGAGAAGCTAATCGTGGCAAGCCAGACTGTACACGAAATTATTTAGACAAGTTTTTTTTTTTTATTAGTACATACAAGTGAAACGTTAGATCCTAGGTATTTTTTTGAACGAGGTCATTTTTGCGTGTTTTTACGGCTTTTTCATGGTAGGGTAAGTAAAAAGTCACAACTTCCAAAAGCCTTTCCATTGTTTCCCTGTGACCCCTGGCCTCTAACGTTTATATATTGAGATCTTGGGTCCATCACCATCGCATCATCTTCGCCAATGTCCTGGGCGTTTTTGTCAGGTACAATTCGGTTTCAGATAATTTTCAAAGAACCTCGCCCGACGCACCGTTGACCTTTCTCAAGTAAATCAACTCAGACATGACGTCTAGTTAACCCAGACGCACACCATGTCCAAGGTTGCACTTCTCTTGCAAAGAGTCAACAAACTTAAAAATCAAGCTTAAAATCCACTACTTTGAATTAATCCCTCGTCTTCTTCGCCGAAAAACTTGAGAAACTTAAAATACCCATTGACAATCTTCTGAGCAGCACCATCATTCCTAGAAAGGCCGCCATATCCAGTCAGTCAAGTCGTAAATTGTTCGCAAAATTGGCTAGATGGTTAAAACACTAACCTAGCGCCTTCTTTTGAGCGTGGGGATGACACATCGCCATCTGTACTTGAACCGGACAATCATGTGGACATTTCGAAATAACCTATAGCAAATTGCTTTGAGGCGAAAAGTTTTTCGTCGAAATAAAAGAACCAACTGTGCTTGTTATTGACGTGTCCCCTGCAACCACATTGACTTTGAAATCCTCCATGTTCGCACAGTTGTGTGGGATAGTTGTACAAACTACCACTATCGCCTTTTTTCCAAGTTTTCCTTAGCGTCTGGACCACTTTTCCCATTTTTCCCTTTTTAGCCCATATTAAACCTAATTTTAACAGCTTTCTTACTCGGTGGGAGTTCTGGACCACTTTTTCATTTGCTCCTTTTTAAACCCACATTAACCGCTATTTTCACAACTTTCTTGCCTGGTGACCGAGAACATGACATGCCTTAGGCATGTCATACTTTGGATCAAGGACCCCTGTCACACGTCTTGCACTGTTGTGTGAAGGGGAGAGAAATGCTGTCCTAG
>NC_090892.1:45620798-45650798 GCF_036669925.1 Montipora capricornis | reverse complement strand
CTTTGAAACAAAGTGTCTTCTCATTGGTGTTCGTGAAGAACAATCAAAAGCGTTTCTAATTGGTGCATTCATGTTAGAGAGAGGAGTGAGCAGGCGCCGTAAGGTTCCAATAGCCGGTTTTTGGCTATAAGACCCCTACGGCGCATGTTCTCCTGCATAGAGTTTCCCAGAGCCTTGGGTCGATCCAAGGCTCTGGTGACGAGAATGCATTAGATTCGGCACATGAGAAATGCGACGTTTAAAACGGGCCTGAGGCACAATTTAATAAGTTAAAGTGGCATTTCTAAACGCGAAATCGATTGCCTTCACTTGGCATCATAATTTCCTTTTACATTATCCGCCATGTGTCCAGCATAAAAGCACTCCGAATAAACTATGCCTAAAATAAGGAACTTTTTCCATATACGGGTTTTCGCCCAGTTATGGGGAAAAAAATGGGACATTCCGAGCATGCGCCTGCAAGTAATACCGGCACTGTCTTTTCCCGCCTGGGTTCCGGGCCTATTTTCAGGGCGGGGTAAGAGGAAGTTCCGGAACAGAACTAGATAATTTAGTGAGTAAAGGTAATGTCAAGATGTATCAGGGTCAACTACAGTTTGCTGTAATACTACCTTCTATGGGAGGAAAGGTTAAAGAAAGTATACACCTTTTACACCTCGCCATAAACCCATTTTATAGATCGATTGTAAGATGCTAGCTCAGTCTTTAGTTTTAAACTCAGAATATACATACGTATCGCCCGGAAATTCTTCAATTACTCCAAGGAAAGGTTACAATACATGCTTAAAGAGTCTTAATTCATTTGAGAATAAGAAATCTCAAAAACAGGCAACGACGGATTGACTGTTGAATTTACCATCATTGATGCACTGAGATGGTGATAAAACTCCTCAAGTCTTTTTGTTTCATGTTTTTGCTAGTATTTTTACCTCACAGTGCACCAAACACACCTTTCTTCCAAGCAGGTAACCAATCAACTCCTTCAATTAATTTATGCGCAACTAATTTGCAAACCGGTGCGAAACGAAAACAAAAGATGATTGTGCATTGTCACCGTCAATTCTACATCGATTGCGCAACATTGTTGTTTGGAGTTTTCGTAACCAGTCCCTGGATTAATATTTTACAAAGCATTTTGGAATATTGTGGGGGATCTAATGGTGACTAGTCTTAATTATGATTATGATTAGGATCACGGTGAATTATGGAACACACAGAAGCAAGCTATTATATATTACATTCCTAGAGAAATAAAGGAAGAGATAAAGAATACATATTGAACTGGCGGCCTATTTCCCTAATCAACGTCGATGTTAAACTGGGTTCGAAGGTTATTGTTGAAATTCTCCCATGTGCCATTACATAGGAGTTTGCAAGGTGCGAAAGGACTGGCATAAGTTTGCCATCCTCGGTCCGGCAGCGGGTCTAAAGTGTTGGTAACTGGTAACTGATAACTCAAGTGAAGTCTACGTAATTGTAAAAATTGCGTTCTTAACTGCGAAGATCATAGCTTCACTTGATTTCATATCCGCAGGTCATATATCATTCATTTCATATACCATTTCATCATTAACTGATAACTGGTAACAGGTAACTGGTAAATGGTAACTGGTAACAGGAAACTAACCCTAACCCTAATACCTTTTACTTGTTACAATTACCTAGTACCAGTTACCAGTTACCAGCATTTTAAACCCGAGAACTTTCCTTTTCTTTCCTTTCGTTTCTTGACCATGCCGCCAAATATTCATTAAAAGGTCGTTTTTTATTCGCAGGAGCTTTCTATGTTCTCTTGTCAGTCTTGTAATAGCACCTTTTCGATAAAAGTTTCCTGATCGCAGGATTATCACGTGTACTGGTGTTATCTATTTTAAAAAATAAGTACTTCGGAAACACCTTCAAGGTATGGCAGTTGTTCAAAAAATTCAAATCGGCCTCGCCTTCGTGGAACTTAATAACGGTGCCCTGCACCATTACTACTCCGACCGCTCAGAGCGTTGCTTGTGCATGCGCAATGCCAGCAAATCTGTTGGCCAGATTATCAAGGCGCATATGAAGACATACTTAATATAATCAGCGGCACATCCAAATTCAAGATTTTCAAAGATGATCTGACTTCGTCATAAGAAATGCAGCTGCAGCGCTTCCTAAAGAAATCCAGTGGTCAACTGGATACATGTGCGGATGCATATCCCAAGATTTATCCTACTTGCTCGCAAACCACGAGAATCTATGGTATTCCGGAAATGCACAGGCCAAGCGCTCTTGATTCGATGGCACCGTTTAGACCAATTGTCTCTTCCATTGGAACTTATAAAAACCGATAAAAGATAAAAACCGAGCAGCAGTGTTTTATTGGTTTTAAAAACATAAGGCGTAGCCGAGTGTTTTTAAGATGCGATAAATTACGTGCTGCGATTTTTTTGAACGGCTTGAAAACATTCCACGAAAACCGTGTCCCTCGGGAGTCTGAACAAAGGTTTAAATTCTTAGGGGACGATATCAGCGTACAAGAAAAAAAATGGACCTTATAAGCTGTATGGTAATTTTAAAAGTATTTTTTTCCTTCAGTCCTTATTCCATGTTGTCGATGGTTCAAGGAAGTTGATTAAAAGAGCTGCCTAAGAGAAAGTTCAGAGAACTGAAAACTTCCGATGAAGAAAAAGCACTGTTGTTAAAATCAATTCGATGTCAGAAAATGGTCTTTTAATATTTTCGTACAGTGGCAAAATGCAAGGTTGAACAAGCAGCGAAAGAAGAAGCAGGGTTCGACGTCCAACGGGAAAAATCTGGATACGAACCTTGCTAACATGACGGCAGAGTCGTTGAATTTTTTGGTTGACAAAATTTGTTGAATAAGTTTGAAAGGAGAATGAGGAAAGCTATCCGCCCAGAAGTTTGCAATCTCTAAGATTTCAATGAAAATGATTAGGACTATTTCATAAGAATCACCAGTGATCTTTATGTAAAGATCACTAGTGACTTCATCTTCGGAGACCCAGGGACAGCTAGTCGGGACGATAAAATGTTCGAGGTGAAAGTTAACTACAAGAACGGGAAGAGCCCCTGGGCACTTACTCTTATCGAACCAGTTCCAGAACCGTTCGAGTTCCCTGTTTATGATTGCCGACAATTTTTTTTTTGTAACCAATCAGCGAGGAGGAGCAGGCTGGGTGACTCTGGGTGACAACCACATTTTCAGTTATCAAAATATAAGTAGTCTTCCCCGTGTCTTGATGAATAAATATCAGAAATGAAATAAAAAGTGGTGAAGTATTACAGGCACAAATCATTCATCACTATAGTCGACAAAATTACAAAATAATCACGAAGAACATCGTGTATTTCATCAACCGAGCGCGCCATTTTACTATTCCCGTTGGGGCGAGATGCAGAAAGGACGTCCGGGATACTATTCTTTCCTCCTCTAAGCTTTATCTAACGCCAAACCTTTACTCGTTTCATCGAATTGAAAAGGTGCCTCACCAGTATATCACTAGGACAAAAAGCCATTTACCTAATTTTAATCAGGTTCATTTTCCTATTTCAGTGAAACATGTTAAATTACTTTGCGTGGGTTCCTTTTCCACAGTAGCTCACAGGAGATTACATAAACTGGTCAGGCGCGTAGCGTCCTATACGCATATACGCACGTGCGTACTTGAAGTGACCAGAAAATTTTGAAAGTTTTAGCAATTGTTTCTATTCTTAACATTTTCCTTGTACGCAACCAAGATTTCGTGATGAAAGCACCATTTTGATTAAATTCTCAAAACTAAAACAAAAGCTATACCATGTTCTAACTTAGTTTTGCATTGTACCTTTTTTTTGCACTAACAATGCAGTGTTGTTTGGCCAGCGTGCAACAAAAAGGCGAGGTTGCAAAGAGGCGACGTTCCAAAAACGTTCGTGACAAATGAGTGACGTTCCGAGAACGTTCTTGACAATTCCAGTCACGCTAGCACAACCAAAACAATGTTTTGTTTCCACCAAGTTTGCTCAAAATAAGGGCAAGACGCTTTGTTCTTTGCTTGTATTCACACAACTATTTCGACAAGAAATAAAGAACGCAGTATTTTTCGCTCAGTTTACTTAGGTTCTAGATCATATGTACTTGTGCGTACTTGAAAAAATGACCACGCTACGCGCCTGCTGGTACAACGTTTTTTGCATTGATCTTGACCATAAGCTTGTATTTACTTTGTTTAAGATCCGTAACACGTTTAGCGTAAGAGATCCTGTGTCTTTTTATCTCCGTTCCCGCGTCGTGTATAAATTCACTTGTGCAAGTAGTAATTTTTTTTACCGGCGTTGGGGAAACATCCCGACACATTTTGACGCCTATACATGAGCACCTTGGAAGGGCAGGGCCTCTCCTGTTTTCCAGCATCTGCAACATTCGGAGGAATATCGAAGACTTTGGACTGAGATGTGTTTCTCCATTTTAGATACGGTAACAAATCGTTTTCACTTGTTCCTCAAAGACGAAATTCATATCCGCTGGGACTAACCAAGTCTTAACAGACAACTAAAGCACGCGGAGCTAACTCTTCTATTTTACTAACAGTTATGGTCAGTGTTTAGTTGATCGCTTTAATTTGTGTTATTGTATCTTTTGCACGCACATTAGTCTTTTGTTAACATTCAGCATTGTAACGTTAAACTAAAATTGGATATTATACTGACGTCATATGCCTACATAGTATGTAACACTGTAAGGTCACATTCATATAGAAAACTGAAAATGATCAACGGTTGATCGAAACATGCATGGCGAAACCGAAGCCGTTGTCATTTTTTTACGAAGTGACACCGATTGGTACTTTTGAGTGTCTCCATCCCGATCGTTTTCCGTGTTTAAATAAATATCCATTAAACTTCCTAACGTTGTTCCGTTTCTTTTGGTTACTTTCTTTTTCCCTTGTTTGGTTCCTTTTACAAGTGTTCCTAGGAGCTCCTGTCTGTGATTTTACAACATTTTATAGCCGGTTTTATTAACAAAATTGACAACGTAAAATTAGACCTAAAGGCATAAGTAATGTTGAGAAGAACATCGACATGGGCTCAGTTTGAAAGCCATACGATGAGAAGCTTGACAAGATATTGCAAAGGCTCTTAACCATTGTACAAAGTTCTGTACCCGACTCTTTTTCTCTAGCTCTTTAATCTCTCTGATATAATTACCAGCAGTTAGTATGCAATTGTCATCAAATCAGCGAACTCACAATTCGACTCAAAGTACTCGCATATTGCCATGTTATAAGTTGTCATCGTGTAGCGAACAAACATCATGATATTGTGTTTATTTTATGCCATTGTTTCACTGATAATGTATGATAACACTTTGAATCATGTGAGACAAACGGATGATTAAAACGTAAGTGGAAATGAATATAATTTAAATTTTAAATTGGCATACATGAAGGGGCGGACGTACGTACGGACGGTCGTGACGCCATGACTATAAAACCAAATTTTCTCACATCGATGGGTTACCATATTTCCTTAAGTATGGTGCTCCGGGCGCGCGCGGAGCTCCGCTATTAGTTTTGTATATCAAGTGATGAATAAATCTTAGTTAGGAAATCGAAAGTGGGCAACTTGAGCACTTTATGTAAGCACCTTCTGAAGTTGTCAGAGTTGTGTTCTTTTTCATGTAATAACGTTGTTAAATCTGGAAATACATGTGCAAGTTTAGCCTGTAAAGGCGTTTAGTAATGTGCTTTCTTTAAAGTTATTACAACAGTTTCGAATTGTTTTCCAATGTTATGTAACATAAACTTGGTCCTTACAGGCTAGATAGCCTGGCATTCTTATCAAAAATGCCGTCAGGAAGGTCTGTCAGCTGGTTTCCCGACAACAACCTAAAAATACAAATAAAAAGATTTACAGCTTTACTCACAGTTAAAATTTTACCAACACACTACAAAATCCAAAGATCTGAGGGAACATCGATCGGTAAGGTCTTGTGGAACCATATTACCATCAATGCTTTGCTTTAGTCGATTTCTTGTGCTCCAAACAACATGTTAGTGAGTTTTAAATGGCATATCGGTGGCCCTGTATACGTGTTTGTATTTGCCAGAATTTAAGCCATATGAGTGCGAAATAGTCACTGGATCATGGTTCAGCATTTTCTCTTTTCCGGTCACGTTTTACATAAATTAACCTTTAAATCCCCCTTGTCCATGGCTTACTTTAAAAAAAAAAATACATTTCCCGTTAACACTTTACTCGTGGGTATACCAAGTAATGAACAAATGTTATGTTGACAGTAGGAAGTGGGAAACTTAAGCATATTATGTTAGCACCTTCTGAAGTTGTCAGAGTTGTGTTCTTTTTTATGTAATAACGTTGTTAAAACTGTAAATACATGTACAAGTATAGCCTGTAAAGGAGTTTAGTAATATGCTTTCTTTAAAGTTATTACAACTGCTTTGAGTTGTTTTCCAATGTTATGTAACAGACTCTTGGTCCTTACAGGTACGATAGCGCGGTATTCTTATCAAAAATGCCGTCAGGAAGAACTTTCAGCTGGTTTTCCGACAACGACCTACCAACAAACAAACAAACAAACAAGAAAATTAACAGCTTTTAGTTAACCCTAACCCAAGGACCATCGAACGGTGGGAGCTAGTGGGACTATATTACCATCACTGTTTTGCTTTGGTCGATTTCTTGGACTCCAACCAACATGTAGCCTAAATAAATGCGTTTGTAACATATTCTTAAAATTGTTCTAACGTTCTACTGCTGCGAATTTTACAGGGGAGCGAGTTCCATAGCTTTGGAGTGGCAACACAAAAAGCCCTTTGCCCCAATGTTCCCTTTTTTCTCTTTCGTTGCAAGTCAAGGAGCAGCTTGAACTCAAAGCACAGCGTGATATACTCTTAATATCAATTAAATCATTTATATATTCCGGCACAACCCCGTGAATAGCTCTCAATGTAATTACTAGTACCTTAAATCTAATTCTAAATTGCACTGGCAGCCAGCAAAGCCTGAAAAGCACAGGCGATATATGATCTAAGCGGGAAACAATGCAAATTAGGCTCGCGGAGGGGTTGGCGCAGTGGTAAGATCTCTGCCTTCCAACCCTAAGGTTCCGGGTTCCATTCCCGGTTCTGCCGAGACTGGAATATTTGGCGACCTTCTTTCCCGCTAAAAGTTCACTCAGCTTTCCATCCTTCCGAGGTCGGTAAAATGAGTACCAGCATGCATGGACTGCTTAGAAGCGGCTGCAATTTGTGCCTGTATATGCTTCCAGTCCGCTGGGGGTAAATTGATCATTGTAAAGCGCCTTTGAGACATTGTGATAAGGGCGCTATATAAATGCACCACATTACTTTTTTCCTTTTTTTAACGTAGAAAAATTGTTTCCGACAAGCCATATAATAAACTATTGCAAGAGTCAATTCTACTATAGGAACTAGAGCATGCACTAACTTCTTCGTTGATTCAGTTGATAGATGCTTTCTTGTGCATCTAATGTAGTGCACTACAAATCTTATTGATTTCTGTCCCCATACTAAGTTGCTGATCAAAATAGCGGCCCAAATTCTTAGCCTGTTGAGCTGGAGTAATCTGATGGTCACCTAATCTTAGACAGTTGCTGTCTTGTTCCCATAAGTAAATATTCACTTTTATCATCATTTAGCTTAATCCGGTCAGTCAGCATCCATTGACGTATGTCTTCTATACAGTGTTGCATTGCTATAACTGCCACACCCTGACTTGCTTGTGAATTAGGTTTTAAAAAATGATAAAGGTGAGAATCATCCACACAGCAATAAACGTGATGTAGATGTGCGTTAACAGTCTTAACAAGCTTGGATGCGTAAATGATAAACAATACAGGACCGAGACGGGATCCCTGAGGAACACCATACTGCAAGGAAAAACGGTCAGAGAATGTCCCATTGTCCGATATACGTACGCGTTGACTTTTCTTCCTTGAGTATACTAAGAACCATTCCAAGAGTTCACCCAAGACGCCAAACCTTGACTAAAGACTCATGATCAAAATACCCTGATCAACGGTATCGAAGGCTGCACGTTAATCTAAAAGAACCAGCAAAGCTATATGACCCTTGTTCACATTCATAACCATGTCACTGTTAACCTTTGAAAGAGAAGTCTCAGTACTATGGTGTTGCCTATACGACGACTGCAAAGCAGGATACAGACCATTGAAAGACATGCAAAAGCAGTTTATCTGATACCGAGCGTTTATGTCAATTTAGACAAATAAGAAAGATTACTAACTGGGCAATAGTTTATATACAGAAGATCAAGGCCATGTTACTTGAGCAGAGGATTTACTACGGCTTCCTTCTATGAATTAGGAAAATAGGTAATAGTCACTGGATCATGGTTCAGCATTTACTCTTTTCCGGTCACATTTTACATACTACAGTTTGCTGTAATACTACCTTCTATAGGAGGAAAGGTTAAATAAAGTATACACCTTTTATATCTCGCCATAAACCCATTTTATAGATCGATCGTAAGATGCTAACTCAGTTTTTAGTTTTTAAGCTCAGAATATAATTACGTATCGCCCCGGAATTCTTCTATTACTCCAAGGAAAGGTTGCGATACATGCTTAAAGAGTCTTAATTCATTTGAGAATAACAAATCTCAAAAAACAGGCAACGACGGATTGACTGTTGAATGTACCATCATTGATTCACTGAGATGGTGATAAAACTCCTCAAGTCTTTTTGTTTCATGTTTTTACCTTCACAGTGCACCAAACACACCGTTTTTTCGAGCAAGTAACCAATCAACTCCTTCAATTAATCTATGCGCAACTAATTTGCAGACCGTGCGAAACGAAAACAAAAGATGATTGTGCATTGTCACCGTCAATTCAACATCGATTGCGCACATTGTTCTCGCTTTTAAAGGTTTTGAGTTTTAGTAACCAGTCCCTGGATTAACTATGATTTTACGAAGCATTTTGGAATATTGTGGGGGATCTAATGATGACTAGTCTAAATTATGATTATGATTACGATCACGGTGAACTATGGAACACACAGAAGCAAGCTATTATATATTACATTCCTGAAGAAAAAAAAGGAAGAGATAAAGGATACATATTGAACTGGCGGCCTATTTCCCTAATCAACGTCGAAGTTAAGGTCATTGATGAAATTTTCCCATGTGCCATTACATAGGAGTTTACAAGGTGCGAAAGGACTGGCATAAGTTTGCCATCCTCTGTCCGGTGGCGGGTCTAAAGTGTTGGTAACTGGTAACTGATAACTGGTAACAGGTAACTGGTAAAAGGTAACTGGTAACAGGAAACTAACCCTAACCCTAATACCTTTTACCTGTTACAGTTACCTATTGCCAGTTATTACCAGTTTTCAGCATTTTAGACCCGAGGTCTTTCCTTTTCTTTCTTTTCGTTTCTTGACCATGCCGCCATGTATGTAGTCAAAGCAAAAACGTCCGGTTTATTGATAGGAGGCGTCAATACAGAGTGAGTCAAGCAGAATTTTAGTATGACAAGTTCTTGTGGTGTAAATGCGTAGGTAGAGAGGTTAGTTAGCGTTTCGGTGCATCTAAAGGAAAGCACTGGGTTCTCGTAAGCCGTTCAAGAATCTTCGGATGCTCCTTAATAATCTGAGCAGCAGCTTTAATAACATTGCGGCTAACCGCTCGTTGAAGAATGTAAAAGTCAACGTCGTTCAGGATGCTGCCAGGAAATATTCATTAAAAGGTCGTTTTTCATACGAAGGAGCTTTCTATGTTCTCTTGTCAGTCTTGTAATAACACCTTTTCAATAAACATTTCCTGATTGCAAGATTATCACGTGTACTGGTGTTATGTATTTTAAAAAATTAGAACTTCGGAAACACCTTAAAGGTATGGCAGTTGTTCAAAAAATTCGAGTCCAGCTCGATTTCGTGTGCCCTGAACCATTACTGCTCCTACCGGTCAGAGCGTGGCTTGTGCGCAATGCTAGCAAATCTGTTGGCCAGATTATCAAGGCGCATATGTGTAATAAACAGCTCACGACGTAGAAAGTGCTTTGTACGGGGATGTATTCAATCGTTGTTTGTGTCAAAAATCCTCACTCGCTCGTACCTCGCTCGTTCGGGTTTTTGACGCAAACAACTCGTGAATAAAGCCCCATACGCCGCACTTTATTTACGTAATAACTATATTTACGTAATAATTGTTCGGACAATGATCATAGACCAAATGCATAAACGACGGCCAAAAAAAAATTTTTTTGCCCTTGTTCTAATTAGACCCACTGGCCTCGTTAGCAAGGACAGAATGTTTCAATAGAATGAGAATAGTTTGTCTAATTAGCACAAACAAAAGAAAATTTTCTTTGGCCGCCTTTTGTGCATTCGGTGTATGTGTGTTACTAAAACGTAACTCCACATTAAAGGGGAAAACTTTTTTTTTTTTAAGACGTTAATTACTTTGCGCCAGTTAGCTGTCGGTGCTCTTCAGTCCATAAATGACAAATCAAAAATATATAGCAAAGTTTTCGCTTACAGATATAACAGTTCCGTAAGACTATTAAAAATCCCCAGTGGAAGACTCTTCAACTTGTTGTTAGACAGATACCTGTTAATAACAACGCCACGGAAATGTTTTAGCAAAACGATACAGTATGACCTGGGTTAACACGACTTCATCAATTGGTTTCGTCTGTAGTATTTTGGTGCCATAGGTTATCTAGCTACTGTTTTTTACGTCTCCACAAAGCTAACATTTCTTATGCTATTTCTACCAGATTCAATACTAGTACTTGTAGGCGCATGATGGCAATGATCCAATAAATCGTATTACATTGGATACCAGAGTAAATATGTAAACAAAGGAATCGCGAAATTTGAAAACATGGAAACTCCGACAAAAAATCGTATATGAAAATAACATCGGAATTATGCCTTGTCGTGACCAAACGAGGAGAAAAAACCCCGAATGCATTGATGTTGTAAATTATTGCCGAATAAATGTAACGATTGAGAATGGATCGCAATAATCTGTGTCTGCTGCAAGAAGAGCTAGAAGGCGATTGTATCAAAGGTAGCAACTTTCGGGCAAAATTGATGGGGCAGGAAAACTTACTCTCCAACTTTTGAAGAAATGTTTTTTTAAAGAAATATTCACATTTTCTCGGTTTGATATTTTATGCGTTTATCTGATACCGAGCGTTTATGTCAATTTAGACAAATAAGAAAGATTACTAACTGGGCAATAGTTTATATACAGAAGATCAAGGCCATGTTACTTGAGCAGAGGATTTACTACGGCTTCCTTCTATGAATTAGGAAAAGAGGTAATAGTCACTGGATCATGGTTCAGCATTTACTCTTTTCCGGTCACATTTTACATACTACAGTTTGCTGTAATACTACCTTCTATAGGAGGAAAGGTTAAATAAAGTATACACCTTTTACATCTCGCCATAAACCCATTTTATAGATCGATCGTAAGATGCTAACTCAGTTTTTAGTTTTTAAACTCAGAATATAATTACGTATCGCCCCGGAATTCTTCTATTACTCCAAGGAAAGGTTGCGATACATGCTTAAAGAGTCTTAATTCATTTGAGAATAACAAATCTCAAAAAACAGGCAACGACGGATTGACTGTTGAATGTACCATCATTGATTCACTGAGATGGTGATAAAACTCCTCAAGTCTTTTTGTTTCATGTTTTTACCTTCACAGTGCACCAAACACACCGTTTTTTCGAGCAAGTAACCAATCAACTCCTTCAATTAATCTATGCGCAACTAATTTGCAGACCGTGCGAAACGAAAACAAAAGATGATTGTGCATTGTCACCGTCAATTCAACATCGATTGCGCAACATTGTTCTCGCTTTTGAAGGTTTTGAGTTTTAGTAACCAGTCCCTGGATTAACTATGATTTTACGAAGCATTTTGGAATATTGTGGGGGATCTAATGGTGACTAGTCTAAATTATGATTATGATTACGATCACGGTGAACTATGGAACACACAGAAGCAAGCTATTATATATTACATTCCTGAAGAAAAAAAAGGAAGAGATAAAGGATACATATTGAACTGGCGGCCTATTTCCCTAATCAACGTCGAAGTTAAGGTCATTGATGAAATTCTCCCATGTGCCATTACATAGGAGTTTACAAGGTGCGAAAGGACTGGCATAAGTTTGCCATCCTCTGTCCGGTGGCGGGTCTAAAGTGTTGGTAACTGGTAACTGATAACTGGTAACAGGTAACTGGTAAACGGTAACTGGTAACAGGAAACTAACCCTAACCCTAATACCTTTTACCTGTTACAGTTACCTATTGCCAGTTATTACCAGTTTTCAGCATTTTAGACCCGAGGTCTTTCCTTTTCTTTCTTTTCGTTTCTTGACCATGCCGCCATGTATGTAGTCAAAGCAAAAACGTCCGGTTTATTGATAGGAGGCGTCAATACAAAGTGAGTCAAGCAGAATTTTAGAATGACAAGTTCTTGTGGTGTAAATGCATAGCGGGTAGAGAGGTTAGTTAGCGTTTCGGTGGACCTAAAGGGGAGCACTGAGTTTCTCGTAAGCCGTTCAACAATCTTCGTATGCTCCTTAATAATCTGAGCAGCAGCTTTAATAACATTGCGGCTAACCGTTCGTTGAAGAATGTAAAAGTCAACGCCGTTCAGGATGCTGCCAGGAAATATTCATTAAAAGGTCGTTTTTCATACGGAGGAGCTTTCTATGTTCTCTTGTCAGTCTTGTAATAGCACCTTTTCAATAAACGTTTCCTGATTGCAAGATTATCACGTGTACTGGTGTTATGTATTTTAAAAAATTAGAACTTCGGAAACACCTTGAAGGTATGGCAGCTGTTCAAAAAAATTGGAACTCCAGCTCGGCTTCGTGGAAATCAATAACGGCGCCCTGCACCATAACTGCTCCCACCGGTCAGAGCGTGGCTTGTGCGCAATGCCAGCAAATCTGTTGGCCAGATTATCAAGGCGCATATGTGTAATAAACAGCTCACGACGTAGAAAGTGCTTTGTACGGGGGTGTATTCACTCGTTGTTTGCGTCAAAAATCCTCACTCGCTCGTACCTCGCTCGTTCGGGTTTTTGACACAAACAACTCGTGAATAAAACCCTATACGCCGCACTTTCTATGACGTAAACTATATTTACGTAATAATTCTTCGGACAATGATCATAGACCAAATGCATAAACGACGGCCAAAACAAAAAAAAATTGCCCTTGTGCTAATTAGACCCACTGGCCTCGTTAGCAAAGACAGAATACAAAAGAAATGTTTCTTTAGAATGAGAATAGTTTGTCTAATTAGCACAAACAAAAGAAAATTTTCTTTGGCCGCCTTTTGTGCATTCGGTGTATGTGTGTTACTTAAACGTAACTCCACATTAAAGGGGAAAACATTTTTTTTTAAGACGTTAATTACTTTGCGCCAGTTAGATGTCGGAGCTCTTCTTCCATAAATGACAAATCAAAACTATAAAACAAAGTTTTCGCTTACAGAGACCACAGTTCAGTAAGACTATTAAAAATCCCCAGTGGAAGACTCTTCAACTTGTTGTTAGACAGATACCTGTTAATAACAACGCCACAGAAATGTTTTAGCAAAACGATACAGTATGACCTGGGTTAACACGACTTCATCAATTGGTTTCGTCTGTAGTATTTTGGTGCCATAGGTTATCTAGCTACTGTTTTTTACGTCTCCACAAAGCTAACATTTCTTATGCTATTTCTACCAGATTCAATACTAGTACTTGTAGGCGCATGATGGCAATGATCCAATAAATCGTATTACATTGGATACCAGAGTAAATTTGTAAACAAAGGAATCGCGAAATTTGAAAACATGGAAACTCCGACAAAAAATCGTATAAGAAAATAACATCGGAATTATGCCTTGTCGTGACCAAACGAGGAGAAAAAACCCCGAATGCATTGATGTTGTAAATTATTGCCGAATAAATGTAACGATTGAGAATGGATCGCAATAATCTGTGTCTGCTGCAAGAAGAGCTAGAAGGCGATTGTATCAAAGGTAGCAACTTTCGGGCAAAATTGATGGGGCAGGAAAACTTACTCTCCAACTTTTGAAGAAATGTTTTTTTAAAGAAATATTCACATTTTCTCGGTTTGATATTTTATGCGTTCAGGTTTGGAGAGGATTTCTTGTAGTTTGTTGTATTTTTTTCGAGAAAATATAAAGGCTTTTATTAGAAGCGCAATGATATTTAAGCTTTCTAACTGATAATTTGCAGGACAAAATTAAGTTTAAGATATTTACCTAGACACGTAAGGAAAGCCGTTATATAGGTATCACAGTCAGCCACATGGTTCCGATCGATATACGTATAAATTACGAGCATTTGCGTTATCAACCGTGACACAAACTGTTAAGTAAAGAAATAGTCCAGGTTGAGATTCAATTTCTTTAATTTTTTATCCAACAGTTTTACATTGTGTATTCAAATATTGTGTTTCCAATTTTGAAAAAAAAAATTGGTAGTTGAAAATTCCTAAGACAATCATAGTTTGAATAATCACTGTGTAACTCCAATATACGTTCACTGGATCAGTGCGATTATCATAGAAATAGATGGAGCCACGTAATGAACAATAAACAAGAGTTCCTGCAGGAGATTTGTCATTCTTGAGCGATTCACTTCCACGACCTACAATACAAGTTTCAGGCAAGAAAATCCATATTTTCGTATGCCATCCATCTGATCTTCGGTAAGTGCTTTTAAGGAACTCACGATAAGGACTAATTCACAATTAACATCGGACTCGGATAGAAGAAAATCACAAACATATTAAAGGAACAAGATAGCAAACAGTCTTGCCAAATCTTAATTTCGGTTTTAACAAAAACATCATCAACGGTACGTCTGCATAAATATCTTGCAATTATTCCGTCTTAGACCCGTTTTAAACTTGGCATTTCACATGTGCCGAATCTAATGCAAATGAGAAAAATATTTGTTTCGCTCATTTGCATTAGATTCGGCACATAAAAAATGCGACGTTTAAAACGGGCCTGAGGCAAAAAGTTAAAGTGGCATTTTTAAACGCGAAATCGATTGCCTCCACTTGGCATCATAATTTCCTTTTACATTATCCGCCATGTGTCCAGCATAAAAGCACTCCGAATAAACTATGCCCCAAATAAGGAATTTTTTTCCTGATACGGTTTTTCGCCCAGTTTTGGGGGGGAAAAATGGCGTCATTCCGAGCATGCGCCTGCAAGTAATACTGTCCTTTCCCGCCTGGGTTCCAGGCCCATTTTCAGGGCGGGGTAAGAGGGAGTCCCGGAACAGAACTAGACAATTTATAGTGAGTAAAGGTAATGTCAAGATGTAACTGGTAAAAGGTAACAGGAAACTAACCCCAACCCTAATAGACCGAATGCATAAATGGAGGAAAAAAATGTATTCTTTTGTTTATGTGCTAATTAGACTCACTACCCTCGCTCTCAAGCAACATTTCTTTTGTATTTTGTGCATGCACACGAGGCTAGTGAGTCTAATTCGCCAGTAAACAAAATAAAATTTTTTTGGCCGCCATTTATGCATTCCATCTATACCTTTTACCTGTTACAGTTACCTATTGCCAGTTATTACCAGTTTTCAGCATTTTAGACCCGGGGTCTTTCCTTTTCTTTCTTTTCGTTTCTTGACCATGCCGCCATGTATGTAGTCAAAGCAAAAACGTCCGGTTTATTGATAGGAGGCGTCAATACAGAGTAAGTCAAGCAGAATTTTAGAATGACAAGTTCTTGTGCTGTAAATGCATAGCGTGTAGAGAGGTTAGTTAGCGTTTCGGTGGACCTAGAGGGGAGCACTGAGTTTCTCGTAAGCCGTTCAACAATCTTCGTATGCTCCTTAATAATCTGAGCAGCAGCTTTAATAACATTGCGGCTAACCGCTCGTTGAAGAATGTAAAAGTCAACGCCGTTCAGGATGCTGCCAGGAAATATTCATTAAAAGGTCGTTTTTTATTCGCAGGAGCTTTCTATGTTCTCTTGTCAGTCTTGTAATAGCACCTTTCCAATAAACGTTTCCTGATTGCAAGATTATCACGTGTACTGGTGTTATCTATTTTAAAAAATAAGAACTTCGGCAACACCTTGAAGGTATGGCAGTTGTTCAAAAAATTCAAATCGACCTCGCCTTCGTGGAACTTAATAACGGTGCCCTGCACCATTACTACTCCGACCGCTCAGAGCGTTGCTTGTGCATGCGCAATGCCAGCAAATCTGTTGGCCAGATTATCAAGGCGCATATGAAGACATACTTAATATAATCAGCGGCACTTCCAAATTCAAGACTTTCAAAGATGATCTGACTTGGTCATAAGAAATGCAGCTGCAGCGCTTCCTGAAGAAATCCAGTGGTCAACTGGATACATGTGCGGATGCATATCCCAAGATTTATCCTACTTGCTCGCAAACCACGAGAATCTATGGTATTCCGGAAATGCACAGGCCAAGCGCTCTTGATTCGATGGCACCGTTTAGACCAATTGTCTGTTCCATTGGAACTTACAATTATGAGTTCGATAAGTAATGTTCAAAAAACACGCAGCAGTGTTTTATTGGTTTTAAAAACATAAGGCGTAGCCGAGTGTTTTTAGATGCGATAAATTACGTGCTGCGATTTTTTTGAACGGCTTGAAAACATTCCAAGAAAACCGTGTCCCTCGTTAGTCTGAACAAAGCTTCAAATTGTAAGGGGACGATTTGAGCGTACAAGAAAAACAATTGGACCTTATAAGCAGTATGGTAATTTTAAAAGCATTTTTTTTTCCTTCAGTCCTTATTCCATATTGTCGATGGTTGAAGGAAGTTGATTAAAAGAGCTGCCTAAGAGAAAGTTCAGAGAACTGAAAACTTCCGATGAAGAAAAGGCACTGTTAAAAATCCGCTTCAAAATCAATTCGATGTCAGAAAATGGTCTTTTAGTATTTTCGTACAGTAGCAAAATGCAAGGTTGAACAAGCAGCGAACGAAGAAGCAGGGTTCGACGTCCAACGGGTAAAATCTGGATACGAACCTTGTTAACATGACGGCAGAGTCGTTGAATTTTTTGGTTGACAAAATTTGTTGAATAAGTTTGAAAGGAGAATGAGGAAAGCTATCCGCCCAGAAGTTTGCAATCTCTAAGATTTCAATGAAAATGATTAGGACTATTTCATAAAAATCACCAGTGATCTTTATGTGAAGATCACTAGTGACTTCATCCTCGGAGACCCAGGGGCAGCTAGTAGGGTCGATAAAATGTTCGAGGTGAAAGTTAACTACAAGAACGGGAAGAGCCCCTGGGCACTTACTCTTATCGAACCAGTTCCAGAAGCGTTCGAGTTCCCTGTTTATGATTGCCCACAATTTTTTTTTTGTAACCAATCAGCGAGGAGGAGCAGCTGGGTGACTCTGGGTGACAACCACATTTTCAGTTATCAAAATATAAGTAGTCTTCCCCGTGTCTTGATGAATAAATATCAGAAATGAAATAAAAAGTGGTGAAGTATTACAGGCACAAATCATTCATCACTATAGTCGACAAAATTACAAAATAATCACGAAGAACATCGTGTATTTCATCAACCGAGCGCGCCATTTTACTATTACCGTTGGCGCGAGATGCAGAAAGGACGTCCGGGATACTATTCTTTCCTCCTCTAAGCTTTATCTAACGCAAAACCTTTACTCGTTTCATCGAATTGAAAAGGTGCCTCACCAGTATATCACTAGGACAAAAAGCCATTTACCTAATTTTAATCAGGTTCATTTTCCTATTTCAGTGAAACATGTTAAATTACTTTGCGTGGGTTCCTTTTCCACAGTAGCTCACAGGAGATTACATAAACTGGTACAACGGTTTTTTGCATTGATCTTGATCATAAGCTTGTATTTACTTTGTTTAAGATCCGTAACATGTTTAGCGTGAGAGATCCTGTGTCTTTTTATCTTCGTTCCCGCTTCGTGTATAAATTCACTTGTGCAAGTTGTAATTTTTTTACCGGCGTTTGGGAAACATCCCGATACATTTTGACGCGTATCATGAGCACCTTGGAAGGGACAGAGCCTCTCTTGTTTTCCAGCATCTGCAACATTCGGAGGAATATCGAAGACTTTGCACTGAGAGGTGTTTCTCCATTCTAGATACAGTTATCGTAACAAATCGTTTTCACTTGTTCCTCAAAGACGAAATCCATATTCGCTGGGACTAACCCAGTCTTAACAGACAACTAAAGCACGCGGAGCTAACTCTTCTATTTTACTAACAGTTATGGTCAGCGTTTAGTTGATCGCTTTAATTTGTGTTATTGTATCTTTTGCACGCACATTAGTCTTTTGTTAGCATTCAGCATTGTAACGTTGAACTAAAATTGGATATTATACTGACGTCATATGCTTACATAGTATATAGCACTGTAAGGTCACATTCATATAGAAAACTGAAAGTGATCAACAGTTGATCGAAACATGCATTGCGAAACCGAAGCCGTGGTCATTTTTTTACGAAGTGACACCGATTGGTACTTTTGAGTGTCTTCATCCCGATCGTTTTCCGTGTTTAAATAAATATCCATTAAACTTCCTAACGTTGTTCCGTTTCTTTTGGTTACTTTCTTTTTCCCTTGTTTGGTTCCTTTTACAAGTGTTCCTAGGAGCTCCTGTCTGTGATTTTACAACATTTTATAGCCGGTTTTATTAACAAAATTGACAACGTAAAATTAGACCTAAAGGCATAAGTAATGTTGAGAAGAACATCGACATGGGCTCAGTTTGAAAGCCATACGATGAGAAGCTTGACAAGATATTGCAAAGGCTCTTAACCATTGTACAAAGTTCTGTACCCGACTCTTTTTCTCTAGCTCTTTAATCTCTCTGATATAATTACCAGCAGTTAGTATGCAATTGTCATCAAATCAGCGAACTCACAATTCGACTCAAAGTACTCGCATATTGCCATGTTATAAGTTGTCATCGTGTAGCGAAC
Source organism: Montipora capricornis (assembly GCF_036669925.1). Taxonomy (NCBI): domain Eukaryota; kingdom Metazoa; phylum Cnidaria; class Anthozoa; order Scleractinia; family Acroporidae; genus Montipora; species Montipora capricornis. The sequence goes on along the minus strand of NC_090892.1, from coordinate 45,631,791 downwards.
AAACATCATGATATTGTGTTTATTTTATGCCATTGTTTCACTGATAATGTATGATAACACTTTGAATCATGTGAGACAAACGGATGATTAAAACGTAAGTGGAAATGAATATAATTTAAATTTTAAATTGGCATACATGAAGGGGCGGACGTACGTACGGACGGTCGTGACGCCATGACTATAAAACCAAATTTTCTCACATCGATGGGTTACCATATTTCCTTAAGTATGGTGCTCCGGGCGCGCGCGGAGCTCCGCTATTAGTTTTGTATATCAAGTGATGAATAAATCTTAGTTAGGAAATCGAAAGTGGGCAACTTGAGCACTTTATGTAAGCACCTTCTGAAGTTGTCAGAGTTGTGTTCTTTTTCATGTAATAACGTTGTTAAATCTGGAAATACATGTGCAAGTTTAGCCTGTAAAGGCGTTTAGTAATGTGCTTTCTTTAAAGTTATTACAACAGTTTCGAATTGTTTTCCAATGTTATGTAACATAAACTTGGTCCTTACAGGCTAGATAGCCTGGCATTCTTATCAAAAATGCCGTCAGGAAGGTCTGTCAGCTGGTTTCCCGACAACAACCTAAAAATACAAATAAAAAGATTTACAGCTTTACTCACAGTTAAAATTTTACCAACACACTACAAAATCCAAAGATCTGAGGGAACATCGATCGGTAAGGTCTTGTGGAACCATATTACCATCAATGCTTTGCTTTAGTCGATTTCTTGTGCTCCAAACAACATGTTAGTGAGTTTTAAATGGCATATCGGTGGCCCTGTATACGTGTTTGTATTTGCCAGAATTTAAGCCATATGAGTGCGAAATAGTCACTGGATCATGGTTCAGCATTTTCTCTTTTCCGGTCACGTTTTACATAAATTAACCTTTAAATCCCCCTTGTCCATGGCTTACTTTAAAAAAAAAAATACATTTCCCGTTAACACTTTACTCGTGGGTATACCAAGTAATGAACAAATGTTATGTTGACAGTAGGAAGTGGGAAACTTAAGCATATTATGTTAGCACCTTCTGAAGTTGTCAGAGTTGTGTTCTTTTTTATGTAATAACGTTGTTAAAACTGTAAATACATGTACAAGTATAGCCTGTAAAGGAGTTTAGTAATATGCTTTCTTTAAAGTTATTACAACTGCTTTGAGTTGTTTTCCAATGTTATGTAACAGACTCTTGGTCCTTACAGGTACGATAGCGCGGTATTCTTATCAAAAATGCCGTCAGGAAGAACTTTCAGCTGGTTTTCCGACAACGACCTACCAACAAACAAACAAACAAACAAGAAAATTAACAGCTTTTAGTTAACCCTAACCCAAGGACCATCGAACGGTGGGAGCTAGTGGGACTATATTACCATCACTGTTTTGCTTTGGTCGATTTCTTGGACTCCAACCAACATGTAGCCTAAATAAATGCGTTTGTAACATATTCTTAAAATTGTTCTAACGTTCTACTGCTGCGAATTTTACAGGGGAGCGAGTTCCATAGCTTTGGAGTGGCAACACAAAAAGCCCTTTGCCCCAATATTCCCTTTTTTCTCTTTCGTTGCAAGTCAAGGAGCAGCTTGAACTCAAAGCACAGCGTGATATACTCTTAATATCAATTAAATCATTTATATATTCCGGCACAACCCCGTGAATAGCTCTCAATGTAATTACTAGTACCTTAAATCTAATTCTAAATTGCACTGGCAGCCAGCAAAGCCTGAAAAGCACAGGCGATATATGATCTAAGCGGGAAACAATGCAAATTAGGCTCGCGGAGGGGTTGGCGCAGTGGTAAGATCTCTGCCTTCCAACCCTAAGGTTCCGGGTTCCATTCCCGGTTCTGCCGAGACTGGAATATTTGGCGACCTTCTTTCCCGCTAAAAGTTCACTCAGCTTTCCATCCTTCCGAGGTCGGTAAAATGAGTACCAGCATGCATGGACTGCTTAGAAGCGGCTGCAATTTGTGCCTGTATATGCTTCCAGTCCGCTGGGGGTAAATTGATCATTGTAAAGCGCCTTTGAGACATTGTGATAAGGGCGCTATATAAATGCACCACTTTACTTTTTTTCTTTTTTTAACGTAGAAAAATTGTTTCCGACAAGCCATATAATAAACTATTGCAAGAGTCAATTCTACTATAGGAACTAGAGCATGCACTAACTTCTTCGTTGATTCAGTTGATAGATGCTTTCTTGTGCATCTAATGTAGTGCACTACAAATCTTATTGATTTCTGTCCCCATACTAAGTTGCTGATCAAAATAGCGGCCCAAATTCTTAGCCTGTTGAGCTGGAGTAATCTGATGGTCACCTAATCTTAGACAGTTGCTGTCTTGCTCCCGTAAGTAAATATTCACTTTTATCATCATTTAGCTTAATCCGGTCAGTCAGCATCCATTGACGTATGTCTTCTATACAGTGTTGCATTGCTATAACTGCCACACCCTGACTTGCTGGTGAATTAGGTTTTAAAAAATGATAAAGGTGAGAATCATCCACACAGCAATAAACGTGATGTAGATGTGCGTTAACAGTCTTAACAAGCTTGGATGCGTAAATGATAAACAATACAGGACCGAGACGGGATCCCTGAGGAACACCATACTGCAAGGAAAAACGGTCAGAGAATGTCCCATTGTCCGATATACGTACGCGTTGACTTTTCTTCCTTGAGTATACTAAGAACCATTCCAAGAGTTCACCCAAGACGCCAAACCTTGACTAAAGACTCATGATCAAAATACCCTGATCAACGGTATCGAAGGCTGCACGTTAATCTAAAAGAACCAGCAAAGCTATATGACCCTTGTTCACATTCATAACCATGTCACTGTTAACCTTTGAAAGAGAAGTCTCAGTACTATGGTGTTGCCTATACGACGACTGCAAAGCAGGATACAGACCATTGAAAGACATGCAAAAGCAGTTTATCTGATACCGAGCGTTTATGTCAATTTAGACAAATAAGAAAGATTACTAACTGGGCAATAGTTTATATACAGAAGATCAAGGCCATGTTACTTGAGCAGAGGATTTACTACGGCTTCCTTCTATGAATTAGGAAAATAGGTAATAGTCACTGGATCATGGTTCAGCATTTACTCTTTTCCGGTCACATTTTACATACTACAGTTTGCTGTAATACTACCTTCTATAGGAGGAAAGGTTAAATAAAGTATACACCTTTTACATCTCGCCATAAACCCATTTTATAGATCGATCGTAAGATGCTAACTCAGTTTTTAGTTTTTAAACTCAGAATATAATTACGTATCGCTCCGGAATTCTTCTATTACTCCAAGGAAAGGTTGCGATACATGCTTAAAGAGTCTTAATTCATTTGAGAATAACAAATCTCAAAAAACAGGCAACGACGGATTGACTGTTGAATGTACCATCATTGATTCACTGAGATGGTGATAAAACTCCTCAAGTGTTTTTGTTTCATGTTTTTACCTACACAGTGCACCAAACACACCGTTTTTTCGAGCAAGTAACCAAGCAACTTCTTCAATTAATCTATGCGCAACTAATTTGCAGACCGTGCGAAACGAAAACAAAAGATGATTGTGCATTGTCACCGTCCATTCAACATCGATTGCGCAACATTGTTCTCGCTTTTGAAGGTTTTGAGTTTTAGTAACCAGTCCCTGGATTAACTATGATTTTACAAAGCATTTTGGAATATTGTGGGGGATCTAATGGTGACTAGTCTTTGGCCGCCTTTTGTGCATTCGGTGTATGTGTGTTACTAAAACGTAACTCCACATTCAAGGGGAAAAATTTTTTTTTTTTAGACGTTAATTACTTTGCGCCAGTTAGGTGTCGGTGCTCTTCAGTCCATAAATGACAAATCAAAAATATATAGCAAAGTTTTCGCTTACAGATATAACAGTTCAGTAAGACTATTAAAAACAACTTGTTGTTAGACAGATCCCTGTTAAAGGGGCTAGGTCACGCTATTTTAGGTATATTCGTTTAATTTTGTTAATTATGAGCTCTAAACGTCAAATTGGCAGAGCAAGAGTCTTTCATTTGCAAAATCACGGCCACATAACAACTGAGAATGATTTTACAGCTGTGTAAATGACATTTTGATATAGACTGATATAAATTTGAAAAAAGGTGGGCCGACGTTTTTCAAATTTACCCAAATTCAATCCATTTCAATCCTCTCCAGTTTTGTCCATCCATGTCCCTTCTTGGCCTCCCTGTGTTTTGTTAGAGTTCTTCTATAGTTTTGAACAGTTATTTTGATATTTTAGTTAATTGTATGACCATTCGATCAGCGCTGAAATTGCCTAAAATTGCGTGACCTAGCCCCTTTAATAACAACGCCATTGAAATGTTTTAGCAAAACGATACAGTATGACCTGGGTTAACACGACTTCATCAATTGGTTTCGTCTGTAGTATTTTGGTGCCATAGGTTATCTAGCTACTGTTTTTTACGTCTCCACAAAGCTAACATTTCTTATGCTATTTCTACCAGATTCAATACTAGTACTTGTAGGCGCATGATGGCAATGATCCAATAAATCGTATTACATTGGATACCAGAGTAAATATGTAAATAAAGGAATCGCGAAATTTGAAAACATGGAAACTCCGACAAAAAATCGTATATGAAAATAACATCGGAATTATGCCTTGTCGTGACCAAACGAGGAGAAAAAACCCCGAATGCATTGATGTTGTAAATTATTGCCGAATAAATGTAACGATTGAGAATGGATCGCAATAATCTGTGTCTGCTGCAAGAAGAGCTAGAAGGCGATTGTATCAAAGGTAGCAACTTTCGGGCAAAATTGATGGGGCAGGAAAACTTACTCTCCAACTTTTGAAGAAATGTTTTTTTAAAGAAATATTCACATTTTCTCGGTTTGATATTTTATGCGTTCAGGTTTGGAGAGGATTTCTTGTAGTTTGTTGTATTTTTTTCGAGAAAATATAAAGGCTTTTATTAGAAGCGCAATGATATTTAAGCTTTCTAACTGATAATTTGCAAGACAAAATTAAGTTTAAGATATTTACCTAGACATGTAAGGAAAGCCGTTATATAGGTATCACAGTCAGCCACATGGTCCCGATCGATAAAATTTTACGTGGAATGTCGTAAAAAAATCTCACTAATAGAGGTCATCCAATTTTTTTACATTTTAATGAGCACGTAAGATATGTCATCTTCATCGTTGTTAGTTAATATTCACGAACAAGTTTTGACCAGAAAAAAAAATTCTGACAATTAATGTTTTTGGATAATCGTTGATTGACTGTGCATACATAAGTATAAATTACGAGCATTTGCGTTATTAACCGTGACACAAACTGTTAAGTAAAGAAATAGTCCAGGTTGAGATTCAATTTCTTTAATTTTTTATCCAACAGTTTTACATTGTGTATCCAAATACTGTGTTTCCAATTTTGAAAAAAAAAATTGGTAGTTGAAAATTCCTAAGACAATCATAGTTTGAATAATCACTGTGTAACTCCAATATATGTTCACTGGATCAGTGCGATTATCATAGAAATAGATGGAGCCAAGTAATGAACAATAAACAAGAGTTCCTGCAGGAGATTTGTCATTCTTGAGCGATTCACTTCCGCGACCTACAATACAAGTTTCAGGCAAGAAAATCCATATTTTCGTATGTCATCCATCTGATCTTCGGTAAGTGCTTTTAAGGAACTCACGATAAGGACTAATTCACAATTAACATCGGACTATGATAGAAGAAAATCACAAACGTATTAAAGGAACAAGATAGCAAACAGTCTTGCGACATCTTAATTTCTGTTTTAACAAAAACATCACCAACGGTAACGTCTGCATAAATAGCTTGCAATTATTCCGTCATAGACCCGTTTTAAACTTGGCATATCACATGTGCCGAATCTAATGCAAATGAGAAAAATATTGCTTTCGCTCATTTGCATTAGATTCGGCACATAAAAAATGCGACGTTTAAAACGGGCCTGAGGCACAAAGTTAAAGTGGCATTTTTAAACGCGAAATCGATTGCCTCCACTTGGCATCATAATTTCCTTTTACATTATCCGCCATGAGTCCAGCATAAAAGCACTCCGAATAAACTATGCCCCAAATAAGGAATTTGTTTCCAGATACGGTTTTTCGCCCAGTTTTGGGGGGAAAAAATGGCGTCATTCCGAGCATGCGCCTGCAAGTAATACTGTCCTTTCTCGCCTGTGTTCCAGGCCCATTTTCAGGGCGGGGTAAGAGGGAGTCCCGGAACAGAACTAGACAATTTAGTGAGTAAAGGTAATGTCAAGATGTAACTGGTAAAAGGTAACTGGTAACAGGAACCTAAACCTAACCCTAATAGACCGAATGCATAAATGGAGGAAAAAAATGTATTCTTTTGTTTATGTGCTAATTAGACTCACTTCCCTCGCCCTAAAGCGAAATTTCTTTTGTATTTTGTGCATGCATACGAGGCTAGTGAGTCTAATTAACCCATAAAGAAAATAATATTTTTTTGGCCGCCATTTATGCATTCCATCTATACCTTTTACCTGTTACAGTTACCTATTACCAGTCACAATTTACCTATTACAGGTTACCCATTACCTATTACCAGTTACCAGTTACCAGCATTTTAGACCCGAGGTCTTTCCTTTTCTTTCCTTTCGTTTCTTGACCATGCCGCCATGTATGTAGTCAAAGCAAAAACGTCCGGTTTATTGATAGGAGGCGTCAATACAGAGTAAGTCAAGCAGAATTTTAGAATGACAAGTTCTTGTGGTGTAAATGCATAGCGGGTAGAGAGGTTAATTAGCGTTTCGGTGGACCTAAAGGGGAGCACTGAGTTTCTCGTAAGCCGTTCAACAATCTTCGTTTGCTCCTTAATAATCTGAGCAGCAGCTTTAATAACATTGCGGCTAACCGCTCGTTGAAGAATGTAAAAGTCAACGCCGTTCAGGATGCTGCCAGGAAATATTCATTAAAAGGATCGTTTTTCATACGAAGGAGCTTTCTATGTTCTCTTGTCAGTCTTGTAATAGCACCTTTTCAATAAACGTTTCCTGATTGCAAGATTATCACGTGTACTGGTGTTATGTATTTTAAAAAATAAGAACTTCGGAAACACCTTCAAGGTATGGCAGTTGTTCAAAAAATTCAAATCGGCCTCGCCTTCGTGGAACTTAATAACGGTGCCCTGCACCATTTCTGCTCCGACCGCTCAGAGCGTGGCTTGTGCGCAATGCCAGCAAATCTGTTGGCCAGATTATCAAGGCGCATATGAAGACACACTTAATATAATCAGCGGCACATCCAAATTCAAGATTTTCAAAGATGATCTGACTTCGTCATAAGAAATGCAGCTGCAGCGCTTCCTGAAGAAATCCAGTGGTCAACTGGATACATGTGCGGATGCATATCCCAAGATTTATCCTACTTGCTCGCAAACCACGAGAATCTATGGTATTCCGGAAATGCACAGGCCAAGCGCTCTTGATTCGATGGCACCGTTTAGACCAATTGTCTCTTCCATTGGAACTTACAAAAACCGATAAAAGATAAAAACCGAGCAGCAGTGTTTTATTGGTTTTAAAAACATAAGGCGTAGCCGAGTGTTTTTAAGGTGCTGCGATTTTTTTGAACAGCTTGAAAACATTCCACGAAAACCGTGTCCCTCGGGAGTCTGAACAAAGGTTTAAATTCTTAGGGGACGATATCAGCGTACAAGAAAAAAAATGGACCTTATAAGCAACTTTTTCCTTCAGTCCTTATTCCATGTTGTCGATGGTTCAAGGAAGTTGATTAAAAGAGCTGCCTAAGAGAAAGTTCAGAGAACTGAAAACTTCCGATGAAGAAAACGCACTGTTGTTAAAATCAATTCGATGTCAGAAAATGGTCTTTTAATATTTTCGTACAGTGGCAAAATGCAAGGTTGAACAAGCAGCGAAAGAAGAAGCAGGGTTCGACGTCCAACGGGAAAAATCTGGATACGAACCTTGTTAACATGACGGCAGAGTCGTTGAATTTTTTGGTTGACAAAATTTGTTGAATAAGTTTGAAAGGAGAATGAGGAAAGCTATCCGCCCAGAAGTTTGCAATCTCTAAGATTTCAATGAAAATGATTAGGACTATTTCATAAGAATCACCAGTGATCTTTATGTAATGATCACTAGTGACTTCATCCTCGGAGACCCAGGGACAGCTAGTCGGGACGATAAAATGTTCGAGGTGAAAGTTAACTACAAGAACGGGAAGAGCCCCTGGGCACTTACTCTTATCGAACCAGTTCCAGAAGCGTTCGAGTTCCCTGTTTATGATTGCCCACAATTTTTTTTTTGTAACCAATCAGCGAGGAGGAGCAGGCTGGGTGACTCTGGGTGACAACCACATTTTCAGTTATCAAAATATAAGTAGTCTTCCCCGTGTCTTGATGAATAAATATCAGAAATGAAATAAAAAGTGGTGAAGTATTACAGGCACAAATCATTCATCACTATAGTCGACAAAATTACAAAATAATCACGAAGAACATCGTGTATTTCATCAACCGAGCGCGCCATTTTACTATTCCCGTTGGGGCGAGATGCAGAAAGGACGTCCGGGATACTATTCTTTCCTCCTCTAAGCTTTATCTAACGCCAAACCTTTACTCGTTTCATCGAATTGAAAAGGTGCGTCACCAGTATACTATTAGGGCAAAAAGCCATTCACCTAATTCTAATCAGGTTCATTTTCCTATTTCAGTGAAACATATTAAATTACTTTGCGTGGGTTCCTTTTCCACAGTAGCTCACAGGAGATTACATAAACTGGTCAGGCGCGTAGCGTCCTATACGCATATACGCACGTGCGTACTTGAAGTGACCAGAAAATTTTGAAAGTTTTAGCAATTGTTTCTATTCTTAACATTTTCCTTGTACGCAACCAAGATTTCGTGATGAAAGCACCATTTTGATTAAATTCTCAAAACTAAAACAAAAGCTATACCATGTTCTAACTTAGTTTTGCATTGTACCTTTTTTTTGCACTAACAATGCAGTGTTGTTTGGCCAGCGTGCAACAAAAAGGCGAGGTTGCAAAGGAGCGACGTTCCAAGAACGTTCGTGACAAAGGAGTGACGTTCCGAGAACATTCTTGACAATTCCAGTCACGCTAGCACAACCAAAACAATGTTTTGTTTGCACCAAGTTTGCTCAAAATAAGGGCAAGACGCTTTGTTCTTTGCTTGTATTCACACAACTATTTCGACAAGAAATAAAGAACGCAGTATTTTTCGCTCAGTTTACTTAGGTTCTAGATCATATGTACTTGCGCGTACTTGAAACGCTACGCGCCTGCTGGTACAACGTTTTTTGCATTGATCTTGACCATAAGCTTGTATTTACTTTGTTTAAGATCCGTAACACGTTTAGCGTAAGAGATCCTGTGTCTTTTTATCTCCGTTCCCGCGTCGTGTATAAATTCACTTGTGCAAGTAGTAATTTTTTTTACCGGCGTTGGGGAAACATCCCGACACATTTTGACGCCTATACATGAGCACCTTGGAAGGGCAGGGCCTCTCCTGTTTTCCAGCATCTGCAACATTCGGAGGAATATCGAAGACTTTGGACTGAGATGTGTTTCTCCATTTTAGATACGGTAACAAATCGTTTTCACTTGTTCCTCAAAGACGAAATTCATATCCGCTGGGACTAACCAAGTCTTAACAGACAACTAAAACACGCGGAGCTAACTCTTCTATTTTACTAACAGTTATGGTCAGTGTTTAGTTGATCGCTTTAATTTGTGTTATTGTATCTTTTGCACGCACATTAGTCTTTTGTTAACATTCAGCATTGTAACGTTAAACTAAAATTGGATATTATACTGACGTCATATGCCTACATAGTATGTAACACTGTAAGGTCACATTCATATAGAAAACTGAAAATGATCAACGGTTGATCGAAACATGCATGGCGAAACCGAAGCCGTTGTCATTTTTTTACGAAGTGACACCGATTGGTACTTTTGAGTGTCTCCATCCCGATCGTTTTCCGTGTTTAAATAAATATCCATTAAACTTCCTAACGTTGTTCCGTTTCTTTTGGTTACTTTCTTTTTCCCTTGTTTGGTTCCTTTTACAAGTGTTCCTAGGAGCTCCTGTCTGTGATTTTACAACATTTTATAGCCGGTTTTATCAACAAAATTGACACCGTAAAATTAGACTTAAAGGCATAAGTAATGTTGAGAAGAACATCGACATGGGCTCAGTTTGAAAGCCATACGATGAGAAGCTTGACAAGATATTGCAAAGGCTCTTAACCACAGGCCCGTAGCAGGGGGAGGGGCAGGGGGGGGGGGGGGGGGCGCGAGCCCCCCCAGAAATTTTCAGACTTGAATTGAATTCTGCTACAAAAGTGGATTTTTTTTTACTAAAATGGACAGCTGTCAATGGAAGCTAAAGTTTCAAAGTATTGTCGATCATAGTAAGATTATGTACTGCTGTTCTTCTGTGCAATTTGGAATTGTGTAAACAAACGAAATCGTATTTTTGCTCTGCCAAAAACAACCAACAGCTTTAAAATATCTGCTTATTAAGCATGAAAATAGTCAGAAGCAAAATGGATCGAAATGCACCAATGACAGAACTTTATTGGTTTCCTAAGAAGTCCGCCAGTGTAAAATATACCACTGTACTAGAGTAAGACTTAGGTTTTTGCGCGTTTATATTGAAAGTTTTACAATGTCTTCGCAAGAGCCGCCGAAAAAGAAATCCAAACAAGTCGAAAATAAGCAGGGAACACTTTTATCGTGGGTAAGACCATGTACTAGTGACACAGAGCCTGGTGTAGTCGAAGAAACAATCCTAATCAAAGAACAATCCGGAAATGAAACTGATTTGGAGCCATCGACAACAATAGCTGGCAAACAGGAAACGACAAAGAGGCAACTCAGCCCTCCAGATCAGGTCTTTGTTAGCGTATCAGATAGTCCTTATCAGCCGAAGAATTTTAAATTCCCGGCAAAGAC
>NC_090892.1:45590798-45603298 GCF_036669925.1 Montipora capricornis | reverse complement strand
GTCGATATGTGGCTGCTTTTTCCTCAGTAGCCACGAGTCTAACCTTCATAATCACAGGTAAGTGACTCAGAATGTTTTTCGAAGTCAAACGAATACTCCGAAATCGAAAAATCATGATCGATAGAAGACGAAGCCTCGGTTTTAGACATGTTTTTCATTGTTACTTAAAGTAGCAGCCAGCTTTGGTTTGAGTAAGTGACGTCATCAGTCCTCGCTCCAGCCTTTCTGGAATAAGTATGCTGGCGACATACCAAAAATGGCGGATGCTATGAAAAACAAGTATTTCGACGTAACAGCATTGAAATGTTGGTTAGAGTAAGTTAAATTCATAATGTGAAAAGCATATACAACATTTTAGCGGCGTTTCCTCCAGGATTTGAGACTTTTTGAAAAACCGTGTTTTTTCGTCAGAGTACCCCTGTAAAAAATACAAGGCTGCATCTGGCAATGAGCAAATACAGGAAACAAATAACAATAGAAGGCATTTTTAACGTCTTTTGACAATTGATTAAACAAAAATGCATTTCCCGTTAACACTTAGTTTACTACTGGGTATATCAAGTAATAAACAAATCTTAAGTTTCCAAATCGGAAGTGGGAAACTTTAAGAATTGAACGAAAGTTCTTAAAACAAGAGGAAAAAATTAAGTAAAAAATACTGAAACATCTGTCTCTGCCTTCATTTCTTATCATATCAAGGATTCATCTTTGTTCTCCGTCAAGTCCTTCACAAATCAATGCAAAACTTACACAACATCAGTTCATGCAAACCCCATAGCGTTGCGATTTGTTTGTTTGACTATTTTAGCTACGAATCCGTATTTTCTTAAATGAAGCAAAATAGAATGAGATTATAAAATAGAACTCCAAAGAAAATAACGATTGTCAACCGAAAAACCGAGTTCAAAAAACTGCTCTGCAGTGTAAGTTGTTTTAAGTTTAACGGCGTGTCAACAGTTCAAGAAAACCAACAACTCGAGAACAGCAAACCAGCAAAGTATTGTTAGCAAATTCATGTGAATACTCACATTTTGAAGAATAACCAGGCCCTTTATTCCATTGCTGATGTTTTTCCTTCTTTTTGCAACGGTTAACTTGTTGCAAGGAAAACTTGCATTTTAACAGGTAAAATCTAAGGTTTCGTCGCGCCGTAGCAAAAACATTTTCAATTAGCCGCGACAGTTTCAGTACGGAACAGATTTCGGACCGTGGTCCGCATCGTAAAAAGCTCGACCGTCTACGAGAGCGCGATTACCCAATCAGACTCAAGGATTTAGGATTCCCGCCCGCTAAGATACTTCAGAAAAAAATAAATCCATTTATTTCCTCTGCGAAATAAATTTCCTCTTTTTCTTTTTTTTTTTTAGCATTTCTTGATTGTATTAATTGCAGAAGTACTTACAGTGTCTCTAGCTGGGTATTGTGATCAAACACACCTCCGGGCAGTTTGTTCAGCTGGTTGTTCCGCAGGTCCCTACCAACAAATCAGAACCTTAAGGCTTTCATACGGTTACCGACAGAATAAACTTTATTACGAGTTAAAAATGTGACCACTCCACGCAAACCTATAAACATCTTAGGACAGCTCAGTCTCTCCAGACATTATTTGGACCTTAATGCACTGTGGTGAGAGGAATAAAGTGTTCAAAGCTAACTAGTGTAGAGAATTCATTTCCAGGGATACAAGGTGAGGTTGAGAGGAATGCATGTGTTTCATACTAAATAAGACATCAAATTAAACTTATTTGACAGCAACGTGATATCATAGCAAAAGATTCTTACGTAGTCATAATTGCATTGAATAACTGCGTTTCAATTGTGACATCAATTATGTTAGTCTTCGCAAAATGGTGTTGAAGGAAACTATAGGCGACAGTTTCAAAGCATGCACCGATATTCGCCGAAGAATAAATCAGGATAGAAAAAGCTCAGAGCTAACAGTTGCGTCGCCTGCAACCATTTTCCGAGTTTAAAAAGTTGGTTTTTCTTTTGTAAGAAAGAAAACTCGGAAGAGTAGGTCTGGAAGGTACGTACGATTAATGCCACGATGGAGGGTGTTACCCCAACAGATCAAGTTTCTTTGTGAAGGCAATCCCAACTTTTGTTCTGGCAAGTTTATCAAAGCCAGAAGAGTCAAAAATGGCGATGTTAGCAAAAAAACAATATGTCCCATACTAAACGAGTATTTTTAGTCCATAGACAACGAACGCAAAAGGGGGGTTCTCTCCTCTAACGATTAATTGAACAGACGCCTATTTGGCAAAAAGATCACATCAGAAGAAAAAAAAGAATCTAGGGAGCTCAAGAATCAATTTATACCACAAAAAAGAGAAAAAACCAGCCGGCTAGGCAAGTGCTCCCCAAGGGTAAATTCGGCGGATGGAAAAAGAGGGATTGGTTAAAAGGCTCACTTCAAAATGTCAAATCACACTGCACTTCAAGGCGGGGACCCCAACCAAAGTACTGCGGTTGTCAAAACGTGTTATAGTAGATAAAGCAGAGCTGACCAGAACAGAAGAACCAACGATTCTTGATGCCGCGTAGCCTGTGGCAGCCGCCCTCTTTCCTCAGAAAACCATCGTACAAGGAGCGTCTGTTTTTCCTTCTTTTTGCAACGGTTAACTTGTTGCAAGGAAAACTTGCATTTTAACAGGTAAAATCTAAGGTTTCGTCGCGCCGTAGCAAAAACATTTTCAATTAGCCGCGACAGTTTCAGTACGGAACAGATTTCGGACCGTGGTCCGCATCGTAAAAAGCTCGACCGTCTACGAGAGCGCGATTAGCCAATCAGATTCAAGGATTTAGGATTCCCGCCCGCTAAGATACTTCAGAAAAAAATAAATCCATTTATTTCCTCTGCGAAATAAATTTCCTCTTTTTCTTTTTTTTTTTTAGCATTTCTTGATTGTATTAATTGCAGAAGTACTTACAGTGTCTCTAGCTGGGTATTGTGATCAAACACACCTCCGGGCAGTTTGTTCAGCTGGTTGTTCCGCAGGTCCCTACCAACAAATCAGAACCTTAAGGCTTTCATACGGTTACCGACAGAATAAACTTTATTACGAGTTAACAATGTGACCACTCCACGCAAACCTATAAACATCTTAGGACAGCTCAGTCTCTCCAGACATTATTTGGACCTTAATGCACTGTGGTGAGAGGAATAAAGTGTTCAAAGCTAACTAGTGTAGAGAATTCATTTCCAGGGATACAAGGTGAGGTTGAGAGGAATGCATGTGTTTCATACTAAATAAGACATCAAATTAAACTTATTTGACAGCAACGTGATATCATAGCAAAAGATTCTTACGTAGTCATAATCGCATTGAATAACTGCGTTTCAATTGTGACATCAATTATAATAGTCTTCGCAAAATGGTGTTGAAGGAAACTATAGGCGACAGTTTCAAAGCATGCACCGATATTCGCCGAAGAATAAATCAGGATAGAAAAAGCTCAGAGCTAACAGTTGCGTCGCCTGCAACCATTTTCCGAGTTTAAAAAGTTGGTTTTTCTTTTGTAAGAAAGAAAACTCGGAAGAGTAGGTCTGGAAGGTACGTACGATTAATGCCACGATGGAGGGTGTTACCCCAACAGATCAAGTTTCTTTGTGAAGGCAATCCCAACTTTTGTTCTGGCAAGTTTATCAAAGCCAGAAGAGTCAAAAATGGCGATGTTAGCAAAAAAACAATATGTCCCATACTAAACGAGTATTTTTAGTCCATAGACAACGAACGAAAAAGGGGGTTCTCTCCTCTAACGATTAACTAAACAGACGCCTATTTAGCAAAAAGATCACATCAGAAGAAAAAAAAGAATCTAGGGAGCTCAAGAATCAATTTATACCACTAAAAAGAGAAAAAATCAGCCGGCTAGGCAAGTGCTCCCCAAGGGTAAATTCGGCGGATGAAAAAAGAGGGATTGGTTAAAAGGCTCATTTCAAAATGTCAAATCACACTGCACTTCAAGGCGGGGACCCCAACCAAAGTACTGCGGTTGTCAAAACGTGTTATAGTAGATAAAGCAGAGCTGATCAGAACAGAAGAACCAACGATTCTTGATGCCGCGTAGCCTGTGGCAGCCGCACTCTTTCCTCGGAAAACCATCGTACAAGGAGCGTCTGTTTTTCCTTCTTTTTGCAACGGTTAACTTGTTGCAAGGAAAACTTGCATTTTAACAGGTAAAATCTAAGGTTTCGTCGCGCCGTAGTAAAAACATTTTCAATTAGCCGCGACAGTTTCAGTACGGAACAGATTTCGGACCGTGGTCCGCATCGTAAAAAGCTCGACCGTCTACGAGAGCGCGATTAGCCAATCAGATTCAAGGATTTAGGATTCCCGCCCGCTAAGATACTTCAGAAAAAAATAAATCCATTTATTTCCTCTGCGAAATAAATTTCCTCTTTTTCTTTTTTTTTTTTTTAGCATTTCTTGATTGTATTAATTGCAGAAGTACTTACAGTGTCTCTAGCTGGGTATTGTGATCAAACACACCTCCGGGCAGTTTGTTCAGCTGGTTGTTCCGCAGGTCCCTACCAACAAATCAGAACCTTAAGGCTTTCATACGGTTACCGACAGAATAAACTTTATTACGAGTTAAAAATGTGACCACTCCACGCAAACCTATAAACATCTTAGGACAGCTCAGTCTCTCTAGATATTATTTGGACCTTAATGCACTGTGGTGAGAGGAATAAAGTGTTCAAAGCTAACTAGTGTAGAGAATTCATTTCCAGGGATACAAGGTGAGGTTGAGAGGAATGCATGTGTTTCATACTAAATAAGACATCAAATTAAACTTATTTGACAGCAACGTGATATCATAGCAAAAGATTCTTACGTAGTCATAATTGCATTGAATAACTGCGTTTCAATTGTGACATCAATTATGTTAGTCTTCGCAAAATGGTGTTGAAGGAAACTATAGGCGACAGTTTCAAAGCATGCACCGATATTCGCCGAAGAATAAATCAGGATAGAAAAAGGTCAGAGCTAACAGTTGCGTCGCCTGCAACCATTTTCCGAGTTTAAAAAGCTGGTTTTTCTTTTGTAAGAAAGAAAACTCGGAAGAGTAGGTCTGGAAGGTACGTACGATTAATGCCACGATGGAGGGTGTTACCCCAACAGATCAAGTTTCTTTGTGAAGGCAATCCCAACTTTTGTTCTGGCAAGTTTATCAAAGCCAGAAGAGTCAAAAATGGCGATGTTAGCAAAAAAACAATGTGTCCCATACTAAGCGAGTATTTTTAGTCCATAGACAACGAACGAAAAAGGGGGTTCTCTCCTCTAACGATTAATTGAACAGACGCCTATTTGGCAAAAAGATCACATCAGAAGAAAACAAAGAATCTAGGGAGCTCAAGAATCAATTTATACCACAAAAAAGAGAAAAAACCAGCCGGCTAGGCAGGTGCTCCCCAAGGGTAAATTCGGCGGATGAAAAAAGAGGGATTGGTTAAAAGGCTCACTTCAAAATGTCAAATCACACTGCACTTCAAGGCGGGGACCCCAACCAAAGTACTGCGGTTGTCAAAACGTGTTATAGCAGATAAAGCAGAGCTGATCAGAACAGAAGAACCAACGATTCTTGATGCCGCGTAGCCTGTGGGAGCCGCCCTCTTTCCTCAGAAAACTATCGTACAAGGAGCGTCTGTGATTTACTGTTTATAATCGTACTCAATCTCGTACCTAGAGTCCTCGGGCTTTTTGGTCAGCGGGTGAGGGCCCGAAGAGATATTGGGATATTGGACTCCATTATCCCAGAAAGCGTTGGTTCCGGTCTTGTTGCGCTTGCTTGAGTTTAAAAGGAAACAGAAAAGAGAAAACACGACTGACCGTAGAAATACCGGTTTTAAAGTGTTCGAGAAACAAAACTTGTGGCCTTATACACCATAAAAGAAACTGAAGAAATGATCATTGGCTTGCTCTAAGAGAGAGTAAAGATAAAACTTCTGACGCTTTCGGTAAGTGTATTTTTAGTGTTTTAGCGTGCATTCCATCGTGGAGAATACCATCGTGCAAGCAACATGATCGACAAATTTTTGTGTAAGCGAAGCCGATGTCCTCTTCTACTACAATTTTATGTTTCAGTAATTCTGAATGGCTCCGACAAGACCTCCTTTTACGGATTTCTCTCCAGACAGACTGAGGTAATGTTTTCTCACGGTACTTTTGCAACAGTTTTTTTGCAGCTTGGGAAAATACACAATCCAAACCCCGTTGTTTTATTATT
The DNA here is from genome assembly GCF_036669925.1 of Montipora capricornis. Classification (NCBI taxonomy): domain Eukaryota; kingdom Metazoa; phylum Cnidaria; class Anthozoa; order Scleractinia; family Acroporidae; genus Montipora; species Montipora capricornis. The sequence continues at coordinate 45,597,067 of NC_090892.1, read as the reverse complement.
TTTGGGAGTTATATATTTTTGACGTAGAAAAAGCAAACAGCACTGAAAGTAGTTTTAGATTTTGAATATCCCCTCAAATTCTGGGGACCGGCTTCCAGTCGTACTGACCTTGTTACGCACGTGAACAATAAAAAAAAAAAGGAAGTCCATCCCAGAGTCTCTCCAGGCGCTCACCCGCTGACCAAAAAGCCCGACGACAGTGAGTATGAGATTGAATCGCGCTCGGAATAATTAACAATTATTATTCATTCAAAATATTTCCCCGTTTCTGATTGGTTAAAACCACACGCACAATTTACCATAACCAGCTGCTGTTCACCAAATTTGGAAAGAAACTTCGCCATATTGAATCAATGACGTCAAAAGTGCAGCCCGCTGCACATTATTGAACCGTTGACCGAAAAAAGCTGGGGACGAGATTGTGTTATTTTTGTTGAGCAGAAAAATGGCTGCGAGTAGGTTTAGAGGTTTGAGCGAAGAAAATATTTTGAATGAATAATAAAGCAATTATTGAATTCGGCTTTCGTAGAATATGGCCTTGGTGGATAACACCCTTCTCAACCTGCAGAATTCTTCATATCCTACTCAGCTTCATTCAATAATTAACAATTATTTTTATTATAATTAACAATAATCAGTTCGCCGAAGGCGAACTGATTATCGGTGAATATTCACCAATAATCACTGAGCCTGAGGCGAATAATTGTTTTAGTATAAATACACAGATAATTATTTCAAAAAAGAGAAAAAAGAAACATTTCAACGCGAAAATGATCTTCACTTACAGTGGCAAAACGACCACTGGTAGCCATTTTGTCCGTCGAGGTGATTATCGGCTGATAATCCGAGATAGTGAGCCAATGAGAGCGCGCGATTTTGTATAATCACCTGTGTATTTATCTAATTTGCATGAATTCTAGAAAGTGATCTACGCTGATCAGAATTCCTGTGGCTCAATTTGTTTCGGAGCTAAATTTTCCAAATGGTGGATTTCCTAAGTATTTTTGAAATTGCTTCACTTTATAGCGAAGAAGAAAATTGTACTTTTTCAAGAAAAGGATGAGCAAGCAAGGCTTCTAAGCGGGTGCGCAAAGTCGCCGATCTGCAATGAGGCAAACATCGTCGCCGTTGAACTGTAATCTTCTCCGTTGTTGACATTACATTGACTGAGGTGTAAACATTCCCTCCTGTTGAGCCAGAAATCAAACCGTATCTGTCAACATTAACATATCTTCGGAACAGATTCCACTGTGATGTTTAGACGGGGGTCTCTTTATCTATTCGCTTTAAAAATGTTTTGTTGCGATTGATACAACTTTTTGTTCACCTCAGTGTCGCACGGGTCCGTCTGTAAACAGCACTCGACCAAGAGAACAACTGTTATAGTCCACGTCCTAGTTTACGCGTACTAACTACCGACTTTATCTGAAGCCTCTTACGCAGACTTTCGAAGTAAGGATTGCGTGACGAGCCAAAACACTCTACGTTTGTGTTGAATCCATCCGGCCATCCTGGCTCGAACTTCGACAACAAGAGTCAGAGGACAAAAGAGTTAAAGTTTATGCTAAAAGTGCTTCCATTCTTCTCCAAAACAATTTTTCCACTCTAGTGTTTGACTTGACTTGCGCTAATTGTTGCTTCCAGTTTACAGTGTCCCCAATTAGTGCTCCAGCACTAGAACGACTAGACACTGAAATAAAATTCCTTTCTTTCCTTTTTAAATTCATGGAGTAAAGTGCAATTCTGAGATAAAATCTCTACTCTTACTTTCTCTAGCCCCGTCGATGTTGAACTGAGCATTTCTGTGTACGTGACAATATTTTGACACAGAATGAATTAAAGTGCTCAAGGCCTTTTTTGTGAAAGCTGTATCTGGGTCAGTACAAACCTAGTTTTGTTCTAAACTCCCGTTTTTGAAACACATACCGTGCATTTTAATTAACATTAATCTGCTGCGTTGCCAGCGTGGTAGCCTTGATGGTGTAGTGACCTAGCATGCCTGACTATAATCAGGGACGTGGGTTCGTTCCCCTCTCAGGGCATAAACCAAATTTTCGGATGAGTATGTCAAAAGGTAAAAAGCACGGTATGTGTTTCTCCCTCTAACACAGTCTATACCTTTCATTTGCTTCGAAGTAACTTTCATGTAAGTTTTGAAGGCCCCATGACTATTAGAGCTTGCGATGATGTAGAGAACCTGATTATTCGGTGCTAAAACGCAGCTGTAAATTAAGATGGCATTGTTAAATTTTTGGACATGACCTCCTGCATCTATTATTTTCATTGACACCGACTTGTGATCAACTTCACACACCCAAGATTGTAATTGTCACCGTCTGATTTCTGGCGGAGCAACACATCTAGAAACTTTTAACCAATCACGGTCAATCAGTTCTCGACTTACTAATGTCTGATGCCCGGTCTTGTGGATTTCAGCACTGCAAGTATTGTTCTGACGATTTGCTAACTTATTGCCTTTATTTGTCGAAAGTTAACGTTACTTTTTACATTTTTACATTTTTACGACTTTAAGAATTAACGAAGCTATATACAAATAAAATGAAATGAAACGAAACGAAACTAAAATTACAGCGAAAAATGCCCAACGTTGAACTTTCTTAAGCTCGATCGCATACTTACGAAAAGTAACTGATGCACGATGAGAAAAAAAAAAACAACAGAAAAAGACAGACTTGAATAATTATTTGTGTTCCCAGAAGGGGCGTGTTTCCCAGAAGGGGCGACACCTATGTGTACAATTAACAAATCTGGTTTTCCCAGTGGGGACGACACCTATATGATAATAATGTTATTTGTTTCTCTTAAACAAGTACATATCCCCAAAAACAATGGCATCGCTGACGATGCACAACATACGACCCTTGGATGGAATTCCTAATGGCTAGACAAAAACTGTGTTTGGTTAAATCCCTATCCCACGGCGTACGGATATGCCGGCTGGTATCTTTGGTGGACTAATTCGGAAATCTGACACAAACTTTGTGAACATTTTGTTTTATTAATTGGAGTTCAAAGGAAACAAAGAAAAAAAAAGCAGCAGCAGCAGCAGCAGTTTCGTAAGTTTTCGTAGTTCGCCAATAGAAGCAATTGAACTTTAAGAGTATTCAAAACTGTACAGGTATACAATCTCCAGTTGCTGTACTCGTACTGATCACCCATTTCCAATTGACATCAGCGGAAAGGAAGAGACGACTCCTATATTGCTGACCGAATACTCCAGTCTTAAGGGTGTGTGTTTTGGGGAAATCCGAAGACGGATTCTTGAATCCAAAAATCGATTTTGCGTCTTTTTGGGGGAAATTAAACACCAAAGTATCCACAATCGAGGAGGATACCTCGGATCAAATCTAAACCCAGAGTCTTAAGAGTCACCACTCCAGCGTTTTTCTTTGGGAAGACATTTGGAAGAAAAAATTGATAAGGGGTTTTCCATGCAATTTCTAAAAACATGGCGAATTTTGTTGTTTCGATCTACGATAATCGAGATAGTCAATCAGGTACGATGGTGTTTTACTCTTAAACAAGCACGGTGACCTATATTTCTAATTATTGAATCACAATGGTGTACAAATGACCCCCTTTCAATAAATAAAAAATTAAATCATTTATCGAAAGGAAAAAAAAGATGTTAAATAATGCCTAAAAACGTACACATAACCCGTTACCCAGAGATGTAAATGATGATCTTGAAAACAACGACTCGAGAAATGTTTTGAGTCGACGTCGTCTAAAGTTGAGTGATTTTTCCATAAACCATATAATGTAGGGCTAACCCTCACATGCTTCATATGGGGTGGAAACTTAGCACTTCACATCACACTCTAATCAGTTAAGTCTGTTCATACATAAGTGCTACACGGCCAACGTTTGCAAAAACGTAATCCTTCCTTGTACTTGTACATGTTTGTTAATTGCCGTGACTTGAACATCATCAGTTCCCACGGCCTGCTCCCGTCTGACCTCACATGGTTCATATGGGGTGGAAACTTAGCACTTCACATCACACTCTAATCAGTTAAGTCTGTAAAACCCTTTCATAAGAGAGTTCGCGAATTCATCAAACAGTCCACATCACATATTACGACCAATTTCCTTTCAGTGCAATCCCATAAAAAGTGGATACTGGTCATAGTTGGTCCATTAAAGATAGGTGCTTCCTCAAGAATCCCATTCCGAAAGGAAAGCTCTGGACGATTACTGCCCTCACCAGACCACGCAACCCACACACGGGTCGCCTGAACCAAAATACTTCAGAGAAATTTGTATAGCTATAGGTTATCATTGTGCGGCAAACAAAAATCAGGATTATGTGTTTATTTTGGACATGATAGGGATGTTTCTCGCGACGTCACTCATGGTTATTAATATGCTCTCAGAATCTAATTGGCTGTTGAAACAATGTCTTCTTTTGTTCCTTGGTTGGCAAATTTCAATATCAAAAGAAATGTGACGTCAATTATTACCATCAATGCTTTGCTTTAGTCGATTTCTTGTGCTCCAATGATTTTGCGGACAAGAAAACCAACAACTCGAGAACAGCAAACCAGCAAAGTATTGTCAGCAAAATCATGTGAATACTCAACTTTTCAAGAATAAACAGGCCCTTTATTCCATTGCTGATGTTTTTCCTTCTCTTTGCAACGGTTAACTTGTTGCAAGGAAAACTTGCATTTTAACAGGTAAAATCTAAGGTTTCGTCGCGCCGTAGTAAAAACATATTCAATTAGCCGCGACAGTTTCAGTACGGAACAGATTTCGGACCGTGGTCGGTATCGTAAAAAGCTGGACCGGCTACGAGAGCGTGATTAGCCAATCAGATTCAAGGATTTAGCATTCTGGCCCGCTAAGATACTTCAGAAAAAAATAAATCCATTTATTTCCTCTGGGAAATAAATTTCCTCTTTTTCTTTTTTTCAGCATTTCTTGATTATATTAATTGCAGAAGTACTTACAGTGTCTTTAGCTGGGTATTGTGATCAAACACACCTCCGGGCAGTTTGTTCAGCTGGTTGTTCCACAGGTGCCTACCAACAAATCAGAACCTTAAGGTTTTCATACAATATTTCTTTAACTTCCTGGTTAATCCAATTTATTGCTACGACTTGTTAGTGCGAAGATTGTTAAAATGAAACTCACGCTTTTTGCGAATTTTGAGTGTCATGAAATTACATAATTTGCGTGACAATATATCCCTTTACTCTAACCCAAAAACATTCAGATAGCAACAAACTTCATATTTGCTTCACCATTTCTTCTGCTTTTGTATCTCATAGATGTTTAGATTTTCAATTACATGGCCACTCAACCTCTCGATTGTGTAAATAGTTCACCCTGAAGTCAAAATAGATACGTTTCTCAGGAACCCGACAAAGAAGGCTTCCTGACCCGACAGATGAAATCTAAATATTCAGTTAAATATTACAACAAAATTAAAAAACCAACGACGGAAGTTTCTTGGCTAAAACGTAGGTTGTTTTACTCTGAAAACGACAAACGATTAACATTCTTTCCCGTAGTTCATTCAGTTGACACAAAGTGATCACGTGCACCTTTATGGTTGCCTAGCACGTGATCAATTTCTTCGTTTTGTCAATTCCCTTTATTCATAAAAGTCAGAGATTTTCGTGTTTTTAAGATCGATTGTCATTAATTTTTCGATGAGAATTCGATTCAGAGTTATATATAAAAACTATGGAATTTTTATTCTCCATCTGTCTTTTGGTTTGTCTTTTTCTGGTGGAAACGCAACGCCAAACAATGTTTGACCTGGCATCAGATTAGACTAACAAGAAGAGGAATTATGAAGCGGAAACAACACCTACAGTCCTTTCTTAGTGTGTGCAATAAACATTTGCTTAGTGCAACTGCATGCAAGACATGTTGGAAAACGTCCGTCAGAGCAATTTGCAGTTCGTTTTTTGCAGACTATTTATTTAAAGAGGAAACGAGTGAATATTACTCAAGAGCGTGTTTTGTTATCTTTAAACTGAATTTATTACCAAAGCTTATAAACACTAAAAGACCTCAAAATGGGACAGCACATTACAAAATGATTAAACGTGTGAACTTGTGAGCCAAGTTCAATACCACCCAATTCAGTGCCTTCTGTTTTTGTGTAACGCGTACCACAGGTAACCCAGTGTAAGCTTTTTGGAGCTTCTAGTTAGTGCATCATGGACAACGAACGAAAAAGGGACTTCTCTCCTCTAACGATTAATTGAACAGATACCTATCTGGCAAAAAGACCA
>NC_090892.1:45575798-45578298 GCF_036669925.1 Montipora capricornis | reverse complement strand
GAAGAACAACACGTACATTTGCACCTAGAAAAAATAACGAGAAATATGAATTTTACAAATGAAGGGAACAATAGTAAACAGACAAATCACGACTCCAACATACCATGTAATGTCACTCAATTCGAAACGGTCTCGAAGCATTTCCTCTTGTTCTTCCTTTTGAGCTCTTTCCCGTCGATATGTGGCTGCTTTTTCCTAAGTAGCCACGAGTCTAACCTTCATAATCACAGGTAAGTGACTGAGAATGTTTTTCGAAGTCAAACGAATACTCCGAAGTCGAAAAATCATGATCGATAGAAGACGAAGCCTCGGTTTCAGACATGTTTTTCATTGTTACTTAAAGTAGCAGCAAGCTTTGTGTTGAGTAAGTGACGTCATCAGTCCTCGCTCCAGCCTTTCTGGAATAAGTATGCTGGCGACATACCAAAAATGGCGGATGCTATGGAAAACAAGTATTTCGACGTAACAGCATCGAAATGTTGGTTAGAGTAAGTTAAATTCATAATGTGAAAAGCATATACAACATTTTAGCGGCGTTTCCTCCAGGATTTGAGACTTTTTGAAAAACCGTGTTTTTTCGTCAGAGTACCCCTGTAAAAAATACAAGGCTACATCTGGCAATGAGCAAATACAGGAAACAAATAACAATAGAAGGCATTTTTAACGTCTTTTGACAATTGATTAAACAAAAATGCATTTCCCGTTAACACTTAGTTTACTACTGGGTATATCAAGTAATAAACAAATCTTAAGTTTGCCAATCGGAAGTGGGAAACTTTAAGAATTGAACGAAAATTCTTAAAACAAGAAGAAAAAAATTAGTAAAAAATACTGAAACATCTGTCTCTGCCTTCATTTCTTATCATATCAAGGATTCATCTTTGTTCTCCGTCAAGTCCTTCACAAATCAATGCAAAACTTACACAACATCAGTTCATGCAAACTCCATAGCGTTGCGATTTGTTTGTTTGACTATTTTAGCTACGAATCCGTATTTTCTTAAATGAAGCAAAATAGAATGAGATTATAAAATAGAACTCCAAAGAAAATAACGATTGTCAACCGAAAAACCGAGTTCAAAAAACTGCTCTGCAGTGTAAGTTGTTTTAAGTTTAACGGCGTGTCAACAGTTCAAGAAAACCAACAACTCGAGGACAGCAAACCAGCAAAGTATTGTTAGCAAATTCATGTGAATACTCACATTTTGAAGAATAACCAGGCCCTTTATTCCATTGCTGATGTTTTTCTTTCTTTTTGCAACGGTTAACTTGTTGCAAGGAAAACTTGCATTTTAACAGGTAAAATCTAAGGTTTCGTCGCGCCGTAGTAAAAACATTTTCAATTAGCCGCGACAGTTTCAGTACGGAACAGATTTCGGACCTTGGTCCATATCGTAAAAAGCTGGACCGGCTACGAGAGCGTGATTAGCCAATCAGATTCAAGGATTTAGCATTCTGGCCCGCTAAGATACTTCAGAAAAAAATAAATCCATTTATTTCCTCTGGGAAATAAATTTCCTCTTTTTCTTTTTTCAGCATTTCTTGGTTATATTAATTGCAGAAGTACTTACAGTGTCTTTAGCTGGGTATTGTGATCAAACACACCTCCGGGCAGTTTGTTCAGCTGGTTGTTCCACAGGTACCTACCAACAAATCAGAACCTTAAGGTTTTCATACAATATTTCTTTAACTTCCTGGTTAATCCAATTTATTGCTACGACTTGTTAGTGCGAAGATTGTTAAAATGAAACTCACGCTTTTTGCGAATTTTGAGTGTCATGAAATTACATAATTTGCGTGACAATATATCCCTTTACTCTAACCCAAAAACATTCAGATAGCAACAAACTTCATATTTGCTTAACCATTTCTTCTGCTTTTGTATCTCATAGATGTTTAGATTTTCAATTACATGGCCACTCAACCTCTCGATTGTGTAAATAGTTCACCCTGAAGTCAAAATAGATACGTTTCTCAGGAACCCGACAAAGAAGGCTTCCTGACCCGACAGATGAAATCTAAATATTCAGTTAAATATTACAACAAAATTAAAAAACCAACGACGGAAGTTTCTTGGCTAAAACGTAGGTTGTTTTACTCTGAAAACGACAAACGATTAACATTCTTTCCCGTAGTTCATTCAGTTGACACAAAGTGATCACGTGCACCGTTATGGTTGCCTAGCACGTGATCAATTTCTTCGTTTTGTCAATTCCCTTTATTCATAAAAGTCAGAGATTTTCGTGTTTTTAAGATCGATTGTCATTAATTTTTCGATGAGAATTCGATTCAGAGTTATATATAAAAACTATGGAATTTTTATTCTCCATCTGTCTTTTGGTTTGTCTTTTTCTGGTGGAAACGCAAAGCCAAACAATGTTTGACCTGGCATCAGATTACACTAACAAGAAGAGGAATTATGAAGCGGAAACAACACCTACAGTCCTTTCTTAGTGTGTGCAATAAACGTTTGCTTAGTGCAACTGCATGCAAGACATGTT
>NC_090892.1:45543298-45545798 GCF_036669925.1 Montipora capricornis | reverse complement strand
TCTTCGCAAAATGGTGTTGAAGGGAACTATAGGCGACAGTTTCAAAGCATGCATCCGATATTCGGCGAAGAATAAATCAGGATAGAAAAAGGTCAGAGCTAACAGTTGCGTCGCCTGCAACCATTTTCCGAGTTTAAAAAGCTGGTTTTTCTTTTGTAAGAAAGAAAACTCGGAAGAGTAGGTCTGGAAGGTACGTACGATTAATGCCACGATGGAGAGGGTGTTACCCCAACAGATCAAGTTTCTTTGTGAAGGCAATCCCAACTTTTGTTCTGGCAAGTTTATCAAAGCCGGAAGAGTCAAAAATGGAGGTGTTAGCAAAAAAACAATGTGTCTCATACTAAACGAGTATTTTTAGTCCATAGACAACGAACGAAAAAGGGGGTTCTCTCCTCTAACGATTAACTGAACAGACGCCTATTTGGCAAAAAGATCACATCAGAAGAAAAAAAGAATCTAGGGAGCTCAAGAATCAATTTATACCACTAAAAAGAGAAAAAATCAGCCGGCTAGGCAAGTGCTCTCCAAGGGTAAATTCGGCGGATGAAAAAGAGGGATTGGTTAAAAGGCTCACTTCAAAATGTCAAATCACACTGCACTTCAAGGCGGGGACCCCAACCAAAGTACTGCGGTTGTCAAAACGTGTTATAGTAGATAAAGCAGAGCTGATCAGAACAGAAGAACCAACGATTCTTGATGCCGCGTAGCCTGTGGCAGCCGCCCTCTTTCCTCAGAAAACCATCGTACAAGGAGCGTCTGTGATTTACCTTTTATAATCGCACTCAATCTCGTACCTAGAGTCCTCGGGCTTTTTGGTCAGCTGGTGAGGGCCCAAAGAGACACTGGGATGATGGACTCCATCATCCCAGAAAACGTGGGTTCCGGTCTTGTTGCGCATGCTTGAGTTTAAAAGGAAACAGAAAAGAGAAAACACGACTGACCGTAGAAATACCGGTTTTAAAGTGTTCGAGAAACAAAACTTGTGGCCTTATACACAATAAAAGAAACTGAAGAAATGATCATTGGCTTGCTGTAAGAGCGAGTAAAGATAAAACTTCTGACGCTTTCGGTAAGTGTATTTTTAGTGTTTTAGCGTGCATTCCATCGTGCAGAATACCATCGTGCAAGCAACATGATCGACAAATTTTTTTGTAAGCGAAGCCGATGTCCTCTTCTACTACAATTTTATGTTTCAGTAATTCTGAAGGGCTCTGACAAGACCTCCTTTTACGGATTTCTCTCCAGACAGACTGAGGTAATGTTTTCTCACGGTACTTTTGCAACAGTGTTTTTGCAGCGTGGGAAAATACACAATCCAAACCCCGTTGTTTTATTATTTTTAGGAGTTATATATTTTTGACGTAGAAAAAGCAAACAGCACTGAAAGTAGTTTTAGATTTTGAATATCCTTTCAAATTCTGGAGACCGGCTTCCAGTCGTACTGACCTTGTTATGCACGTGAACAATAAAAAAAAAAAAGGAAGTCCATCCCAGAGTCTCTCCAGGCGCTCACCCGCTGACCAAAAAGCCCGAGGACAGTGAGTACGAGATTGAATCGCGCTCGGAATAATTAACAATTATTATTCATTCAAAATATTTCCCCGTTTCTGATTGGTTAAAGCCACACGCACAATTTACCATAACCAGCTGCTGTTCACCAAATTTGGAAAGAAACTTCGCCATATTGAATCAATGACGTCAAAAGTGCAGCCCGCTGCAAATTATTGAACCGTTGACCGAAAAAAGCTGGGGACGAGATTGTGTTATTTTTGTTGAGCAGAAAAATGGCTGCGAGTACGTTTAGAAGTTTGAGCGAAGAAAATATTTTGAATGAATAATAAAGCAATTATTGAATTCGGCTTTCGTAGAATATGGCCTTGGTGGATAACACCCTTCTCAACCTGCAGAATTCTTCATATCCTACTCAGCCTCATTCAATAATTAACAATTATTCGCCGAAGGCGAACTGATTATCGGTGAATATTCACCAATAATCACTGAGCCTGAGGCGAATAATTGTCTTAGTATAAATACACAGATAATTATTTCAAAAAAGAGAAAAAAAGAAACATTTCAACGCGAAAATCATCTTCACTTACAGTGGCAAAACGACTACTGGTAGCCATTTTGTCCGTCGAGGTGATTATCGGCTGATAATCCGAGATAGCGCGCCAATGAGAGCGCGCGATTTTGTATAATCACCTGTGTATTTATCTAATTTGCATGAATTCTAGAAAGTGATCTACGCTGATCAGAATTCCTGTGGCTCAATTTTTTTCGGAGCTAAATTTTCAAAATGGTGGATTTCCATCGTGCATTGAAGGGAGTCACCTAAGTATTTTTGAAATTGCTTCACTTTATAGCGAAGAAGAAAATTGTACTTTTTCAAGAAAAGGATGAGCAAGCAAGGCTTCTAAGCGGGTGCGCAAAGTCGCTGATCTGCAATGAGGCAAACATCGTCGCCGTTGAACTGTAATCTTCTCGTTTGTTGACATTACAT
>NC_090892.1:45530798-45535798 GCF_036669925.1 Montipora capricornis | reverse complement strand
TAGTGCAATCCAAATTGATCTTATTATACAACACTTTAATACTGAGACTTCACAGTTTGGCCTTGCTCATACCATGAATGTGTATCGCTTGTTCTTTCGGTTTCTTAATCCTATGGCGACTATTTTTTAAAACCCACTCGTCTACATTGAACAAACAAGATTGAAACCCAGGCAGATCAGTGGTACTGTAGTTCTCCGTCATCTGCAACTGCTTCCAGCTTCTCCACGCACCGATCAATTTCGCTAGTCACAGAAGAAGCATTCCCGGCTTAGCCTTTCGAATAACAACACGTACATTAAATTGCACCTAGAAAAAATAACGAGAAATATGAATTTTACAAATGAAGGGAACAATAGTAAACAGACAAATCACGACTCTAACATACCATGTAATGTCACTCAATTCGAAACGGTGTGGAAGCATTTCCTCTTGTTCTATCTCTTGAGCTCTTTCCCGTCGATATGTGGCTGCTTTTTCCTCAGTAGCCACGAGTCTAACCTTCAAAAATCATGATCGACAGAAGACGAAGCCTCGGTTTTAGACATGTTATTCATTGTTACTTAAAGTAGCAGCCAGCTTTGTGTTGAGTAAGTGACGTCATCAGTCCTCGCTCCAGGCTCTCTGGAATAAATACGCCGGCGACATACCAAAAATGGCGGATGCTAAACAATTCTTTCGACGTAACAACATTGAAATGTTGGTTAGAGTAAGTTAAATTCATAATGTGAAAATCATATACAACATTTTAGCGGCGTTTCCTCCAGGATTTGAGACTTTTTGAAAAACCGTGTTTTTTCGTCAGAGTACCCCTGTAAAAAATACAAGGCTGCATCTAGCAATGAGCAAATACAGGAAACAAATAACAATAGGAGACATTCTTAACGTCTTTTGACAATTGATTAAGCAAAAATGCATTTCCCGTTAACACGTTACTAGTGGGTATATCAAGTAATAAACAAATCCAGGGGCACCCAACGACCAATTTGTTGTAAAATGTATTATCATACCCCAGTTAATGAAAATAAATGTTATTAAGGCATTTTCAGGTGTTTTTCAGTGTTGCTGGGAAAACATTATCTGTTCCTTTTTCCCAGCAAGACACACAAGAAATTTCCCAGCCAGCTAGATAAAATTTATTTCCCAGCCAGGAATTCCGCGCGCTTTCAAATCCCTCGATCCAAAACGACCGAACAAAATTGACAAAACCGGGACAAAACAGGTTTTTTTCCGCAAGCGCAACACTCTGACCAGCCGTCGTATGTTTGTCTTTTTTTTTTTTTTAGTCGTCCTCAGTCTTCAGAGTTTCTACAGCCAGCTCGGATTCAAATGCTAGAAAAAGTCAGTAATTCCCAGGCAAAACCTCTATCAATAACAAAATTTCCCAGCCAGCTCATCGAAACTCCTGTATTTTTGCCAGCCAGCAAGATTCCTCTGGGGAACAGATAATGTGAGGAACAGATTCGTTGGGTGCCCCTGCAAATCTTAAGTTTGCCAGTCGGAAGTGGGAAACTTGAGCATTTTATGTAAGCCCCTTCGTAAAGTTGTCAGATCTTTGTCATGTGATAACGTTGTTAAATCTAGAAATATATGTACAGGTGTAGCCTGTGAGAGTGTTTAGTAATATGCTTTCTTTAAAGTCACCACAAAAACTTTGAATCATTTTCCAATGTTACGAATGAATTGGCACTGAGATGTCTTGATTGCGTAAATCCACACACGACGTTCTACAAGGATCCATCATGGGGCCGGTTTTACTTAATGTTCACATCAAAGATTTGCAGAGCGAATAGAATATTTCGTGGATGCGCTTCCAAGTTACATCTATCATTCTCAGTTATGGATATCAATGGTGCAGCTCGATAAATAACCGAGGACCTAAGCCGAAGTCGCTACATGTTGCTACGAAAACAGCCTTCTGATTAACCCGGATAAAACAAAATTGCTTTTAATTGGTACTCGTCAAATGATTTAAAATGACTTCATCGAGTCCCCGATCCATTCACTTCTGAATAATATGGTTCCCCGTTAGAGGGCTTTTATTTAGCACATGGGGGGCAGGGGGTCGGCAAAATTACCTGGAAAGTCCTTTATACATTACCCAACCCTCTCTATAGCAAGGGCAACAATTACATAACCCCCCTACTTTATCCAGCATTATATCTCAACCCACTTCTCTTTCTCCGACATACACATGACAGCCATCCGAGTTATATATGAAAGCAGAACAGCTAAGCCATTTCGTCTAATGCATTCATAATGTTGTATTAGGATGTTGATATTCAACATTTTCAACTCAACAATCATCTTTATCCTTAAAAACCGTCAACAATTTAGCTTGCATACCATTACAAAAGCGCAATATATTGCATCTGTCACTTTTCAAACCAGCCAAGGCATGGTGTGTATGGTGTGTAGAATCATCCTCTTGCAGCTATAGAGACTCAGAATAGGTAATAACTTTTTAAACTGTCCGAACTAAACAAATACATGAAGGGTCACACAATATCTGCATCACCACAAAGGTTACAACGATGTGTATGAATTATCGTAGGGAAAATGTGGATATAAGAGTTTGTTAAGTTGCAGTCCCTTATGTTATTCTTGTAGCTCAGTTGCGCACGTAATAACTAGTATTGAGTAGAAGCATATTTAGGTCTAGACATGTACTCAAATATCCGGATATTTTTTTAATATTTAGAAGATTTTGAGACATTTACAAAATCTCGAGATATTTGGAAAAAAATTGTGATGTTTAAAATCTTTTAGGGAACAACTATGAAGTCACGATTTTCTCACAGAAAATGGAGAAGGAAAGCAACTTTTTAAGTTGAATGCTACTTACAGACCCAGAAATTCAAACAAAATTAACAAATCCTACCGTATGGGCCTGCAGTAATCACATGCAGCAGTATTCTCCATTTGTAATAACATATTTCAACGCTCAGATTTAACAGATGGTAAATTCTTGGAGACTGCAGGGTAGTGAAATCCAAGGACAAATTGAAGTTTTGTTGTATGCCTTTCAAGGACACCCTTGAATTGCCTGTATTGCCTTATAATTTGTTAGGTTGTTGCTGTATTATTTATGAGAATAAAGACAGATAAAGACAGATATTTTTGGGATATTTAGAGAAACATCAAGATTTTAGCATTTACAGAAGCATATTTAGGCGATTTCAAGTGATATTTGTGTGTTGGGTCAACTAAATTAGTGTCAAAATTAAAAGAAAAAACTTGTACCTTTGCTTCATTCAGCTTTGAAATCAGCGTAGTGAAGCGGGAAAGCCAACTTATCAAGTTTCAAACAAATCACCCCCCCCCCCCCTCCCATCCCCCTTCAAAAGGCTTCTCAATATGTAACAACCCCCTTAATACAATCCAAAAATAACGTAACCCCCCTCTACAATTTTGCCAACCTCCTCCTCCCCATGTGCTTATAAATGAAAGCCCCCTTATGTAAATTCCTATGAAGTTCGCGGAAGGCCTAGCGATGCTTTTGACGACGTTGGTCCATTTTTTGGAAGCAGATCGACTTGGTTTCCAAGCAAAGCACTGTGTATTTAAGACAACCTCAAGGATCGGAATGCAGGGATGGTGCAGTGGTGAGAGCACTAGGCTCCCATCACTGTGGCCTCGGGATCGATTCCCGTCACATGTGGATTGAGTTTCTTGGTTCTTTAATCTGCACCGATAGGTGTTTCCCCGGGTACTTTTCCCCTCTCCTCAAAAACAAACATTTGATTTGATTTGCGTTAATTGTTAATTTCATTTTACAGTGTCCCCAATTAGTGCTCCAGCGATAGAATGACTAAGCTCCTTTCCTTTTCTTTCACTTTTTTACCAATTATCATCAATTCTTCGAATAAATATTTGTATCAGTTTATTCATGAAAAAAGCGATTCCGTTTAAAAATAGAAGGTACCTGCCTTTCACTGCGAAAGATAATCGATTGCAAACAATGGATGGAAAACTAAAATCAATTGAATTCCAAATAAACAAGAAAATGCCTGAGCGAAAATCGACCGTTGTCATAGGGCGAACGGCAACACTCATTCTTAAGTGTAACATTAAAAAATAGTAGCGCAAACAATTACTCACAAAGCTTTTTGTCTTTTAGCCCCACCCTGACAAGTAAGCGATACCTAAGCGATATTTCCAGCGCGTGCCATCTGTGACCAATGACAGCGACTCGTGTCACACCTCTCCATACTCCTTGACTGACACGCGTAGCACAGGCGATGCTGCGGACGTGACTGGTTCTCCTGCCTGTGCTTCTGGTTATTTGCTCTTTCAGCTGAGATTTGGAATTTTTCGAACGTCTCCTTAAGAGATGCGAGATCAGACTCTAGTGCTCCTAAAGTAGTCACCAAACTGTTCTTTTTTTTTTAGCTTCTCTTTTTATGACTTGACTTGAGGGTGTCTAGTTCGGGTCATTAGAAACTGGGGCACTCGCCACCTAGTTAACCCTTAACCCTTTCCTAATAGCCACACCCATCTTGTTCTGGCGTTCAGTTCTAGCTGACATGATCTGATTGATTTTTATCATGAGCTGTTCGTCACTAACTGCTGCTTTCTCACGATTAAGTACAATCAAGATGAAAGAAACACCATGCAGTCATTTGAAAGAGTAAATAACTGCTTTTTAAAAACTTTTTTAGAATATCAAATTACCAAACTCACTGCTGCTAGGCTACAGAAGCAAAGTTAATTAAATATACACAATTAGCAGTTGTTTATCATGTGGTTGTATGATAAACTACCATAACTGACACCATAAATGCTTAGCATTCCTCGCTCTATAAGGATGCCTTTTTACAAATTGTGCTTGCAGTTTGCCCATTTAGTTAAGTATGAAACTTACAGAAGATCAGTATT
This sequence comes from Montipora capricornis, assembly GCF_036669925.1. NCBI lineage: Eukaryota > Metazoa > Cnidaria > Anthozoa > Scleractinia > Acroporidae > Montipora > Montipora capricornis. The sequence goes on along the minus strand of NC_090892.1, from coordinate 45,530,922 downwards.
TAAAGGCAAGGGTCCTGGAATTGACGTCAGTTTCTGACTTGAACAATCAACGTTCGACCATTTATACCATTCCCAATAAGAGCATCTACAGGGCTTTGGACACGCTGACGTTCCGGGGAGAAAA
>NC_090892.1:45525798-45528298 GCF_036669925.1 Montipora capricornis | reverse complement strand
GGGAACTTCATCCCCTACTCTTCTCGAATAGTGTGTGGGTTCTTTAACGGTCCAGAGGGAACTAATGAACATGGAAGATATTTATGAGACGGGGCCTACGCCAGGAACCCATGACCCGGAGCCGCCAACTCCCATACTGGGCCTATGTCACGGCGTTTTTAAGACCGATATATTTTTAGACTACATTTTCCGAAAAAAAAAAACAAAAAAGCAAAGGCAGTTCTGGTTCGTTGACCCTATGACGTCAGGTTAGTTTCTTGTAATTGGTCATCGGCCTCCTGTGGGAGTCTCATTCGCGGGAAATTCAATCTAAAAATAAATCGGTCTGTGAAAACACCGTGACAACAACACAATGAAGATGTAGGCTCCGGGTCATGGGTTCCTGCCTACGCTTTCTAGTCCTTATACTAGAAGGCTTGAAAGTGTAACCATACGCGGATGTAATTACAAAGTCAGCACTTTCTCCTCAGTTATTTTAAGACCCTGAGTGTTGGTCCGGTCGGAGTCGAACTCACGACCTCTCGCATGGCAGCCCGTTGCTCAACCAACTGAACCACCGGTGCGTGGTGAATTATCAAGAAATTGACAACACTGGTCTCCTGAAGTTTAAACAGTTTGTCTAGGTTGACTGAACAGAGTGTAATGTGAAGTGCTAGATTTCAATCCCATATGAACCATGTGAGCGTTAGCCCTACAGATGGAAATGGGCCCACATGGAAATTGGTTCATATGGGATTGAAATCTAGCACTTCACATTACACTCTGTTCAGTTAACTCTGTTTAAAATATAAGTGCTACACGGCCAACGTTTGTATAAACGTAACCTTTCCTTGTAGTTTGTCTAGGTTGGTTTGGCTACAGTTGCTCCAAACAGTACAAGAATACGTAAAGAGTGGCTTGATACTTGCATTGTAGAGAAGCAATCGGTATTTGGTGGGGGTATCCTTCCGAGCTCTTTCTAAAATTGCAATTCTTAGAAGCAGTTTCCAGCGCAGTATGTCAATATGTTCGTTCGAGGTGAGATGAGTATCGATGTATACTCCTAAGACACGTTCTTGCTCAACCTTAGTGAGTTGCATGCCGGCAACCGAAAGGTCAAGGGTCTCTGTCTGGTCGAGATTATACTGTAATAATAATAATAATAATAATAATAATAATAATAATAATAATAATAATAATAATAATAATAATAATAATAATAATAATAATAGAAAGGACTCTTGCAGAAAACAGCCTTGTTAGGAACAGCAAGGATCCTAAGAAAGGTTCTGGAAAACTAAACAAGAGGGAATGACCCAAAGGACCTTTGGGCATTGGCTATGGCTCGCTCCTTTGGTTTAAATGCGGTATAACATCTGCCAGAGCGTAAACACCATGAGATAATAATAATAATAATAATAATAATAATACTTTGTTTACCCTCGGATTTTCAGAGTACCTAGTAGCTAATATCTCCAAGCATTTAACATATAGTTGTTAAGAATCCCAACTGGCGGGAGGCAAACCAGTTGGCTATTTTACAAGTGCGCCAGGAAGTTGAACCAGGGACTACTTGAAACAGATTCATTGAGTGGTCAGAACGCGGTCTTGAACCCAGGGTCTCTGGATCTCTGGATCTCAAGGGAAGGGCCCTAACCACTCGACCACACTGCCTCCGGAGCCTGTGGAGCTCAGTGAGTCTTCAGTGTCTCTAGAAGTTAGCGTATATTTCCCCACAAAAACTCCTCTACACAAGATCTTCAACAGACACAGACTCAAGTTAAGATATTCTTGCATGCCAAACATGAAATCAATCATCGCGTCACACAACAAGTTAATCCTCTCCAATGAAACGTCCACGACACGACAGAGACCTGAAAAGGAGTGCAACTGCCGAAAAAAAGGTGAATGCCCTTTTCAGAAAATGCCTTGAAACAAACGTAGTCTACCAAGCCACTGTCACAACTGGAACATCCAAAGAAACATATGTAGGAATTGCAACAAACTTCAAAGAACGATTCAGAAACCACAAAGCATCCTTCCAACACACCAAAAAAAGAAATGCAGCAGAACTCTCAAAGCATGTATGCACATTAAAAGTAACCAACCTAAAGATATGAAGACCCTATAATAATATTAGCAAGAAAAGTAATTTGTGCCTTCATGAGAAATTCATAATCATCTGTAAAAAACATCCAGAAAGCCTAAACAGACGAAACGAATCATCAAGGTCATGTCCCCACCCGAAAAAAATTAACTTAACGAATATATATAGAAATCAGCACCATAGCAACCACGCATTTGCATATATATCGCCAGCATTTGAGATTACTGGTCAGTCGTTAATGTTACCAGATGAGTGTGGTCACCCTTTGGCCATACGAAACAAAGGTGTAGTAATAAAACGATGAATCACTCCTGAAGACCTGAACTGATCAACAAGAATATACACTGCTGCTATAACAGTTGAGCGCTCTTCAAGAATCTCTTCATCTCAAGGAAAACTAAATTAGATATACAT
>NC_090892.1:45513298-45515798 GCF_036669925.1 Montipora capricornis | reverse complement strand
AACGTGAAGAGAAACGTAGGCAGCTTCAAGAAGAAGAAGAGAGAGAAGAGAGACGCAGACGACAGGATGAAGAAAGGGAAGCGAGACGTCAGGAAAGAGAAATTAGGAAGTTACAACAGGAAGCTGACCTCATGAGACAGAAGGAAGCTGCTGAGGTTGCCAAGAGAGAACATGAGTTAGAACTTGCGAGAATAGCAGCAATGAATGGTGATGGTCGTACTGCAGAAAGAGGTGACAGAGAGGATCGGGCAAAAGCAACTAAACTCCCCTCGTTCGTTGATGGCAAAGACGATTTGGACGCGTATTTGCAGAGGTTCGAGAGATTTGCCGAGACAGCTAAGTTGAAAAAAGATGGATGGGCATCGAAGCTCAGTGCTCTGTTGTCTGGACGGGCACTAGAAGTGTGTTCACGTCCATCGGAGGACGCAGCTAAGGATTATGACAGGGTAAAGATTGCGTTAATGAAGAGATATGACCTTACCGAAGACGGCTATCGTCGAAAATTTAGAGAATCCAAACCAGAAGTTGACGAAAGTCCGGAGCAGTTTATTGTGCGACTGGACAGATACCTGTTACGGCGGCTAGAGCTTTCGAATAATGCGCGAACCTTTGATGGTCTTAAGGACTTGATCGTGAAAGAACAATTTAATGACTCTTGCCCTGCCCTAAGGATTTGGCAATTCACCTGCGAGAAAGGGCACCTGAGACTCTAGCAAAGATTGCGAAGATCGCTGACCAGTACTTGGAGGTTCATGGTAAACATTTGTTCAGCTCAGCGAGCAGAAAGCCAACAGTGCAGCCTTTGAGGGAAGAGGCCAAGAACATGCAGATTAATCCACCAGCTCTGCATTGCTTTAAGTGCAACACCCGAGGTCATAAAGCCGTCAACTGCCCAACCCTAACAAGAAAGTGTTTTCTGTGTGGCAAGCAGGGGCATGAAGCTAGAAACTGTCGATCAGGTGGACGCAGATCAGGAGGACAAAGTAAGGATGGTAACTCTGTGCAGCGTGGTCAAGTGAGTGCCAGTTGTCTAGTTCAGCCACCTGAGGTTAAACCTACTGATGAAAAAATTAAGGCCTGTATTAAAGATGATAAGTTGCTGTTAGCCTGTGGTAAGAAGATTACATTGTTGAGTAGTGCTTGTGTTGAACCGTTGACTGGAGTGAGAAGTAAAATGCCTGTCGTGAAAGGTAGAGTTGGAGAGAAGCCTGTTGATGTCCTGAGAGATACTGGTTGTAGTGGAATTGTAGTAAAGAGGGACCTTGTGTCTGAGGATCAGTTTACTGGTGAATTTAATGTTATGCTGCTCATTGACAATACGGCCAGGAAAGTTCCCATCACAAAGATTGATGTTGATACACCTTATCTCAAGGGCCAAGTGGAAGCGCAGTGTCTTCCCGATGCTGTTTATGATTTAATTATTGGTAATGTACCAGGCGCAAGAGCCGCTGACGACCCAGACCCAAGCTGGCAAGTTCCTGTACAAGAAGCTTGTGGTGTAACCACGAGAAGTCAAGCTAAGAAAGCGGGAGAACATATTCCGTTGAAGGTACCAGATACCAAAGAAAGTCCTGTAGTTGATAGAGAAAAGCTCAAGCAAATGCAGCGTGATGACAAGAGCCTACAGAAATTTTGGGAGAAAGATGACATAGTTGTGAGAGGCCAGGCTGAGACTTCATTTGAAGTGAAAGGTGGAGTTCTGTACCGCGTCTACAAGCATCCTTATGTGAACGGAGGTAAACCCCTGAAGCAGGTTATGGTTCCTGTGCAGCTGAGAAGTCGAATAATGGAACTAGCGCACGGATCGATCATGGGAGGCCACATGGGAATAAAGAAAACGACTGATAAGATTCAAAGCGCGTTCTATTGGCCAGGCATTCAAGGGGACGTGACTCGTTATTGCAAGTCCTGCGATGTATGTCAGAAGACAGTTAACAAGGGTTCCGTACCGAAGGTTCCCCTAGAGAAGATGCCATTAATTGACAAGCCGTTTAAGAGAGTAGCAATCGACCTGGTTGGACCTATTGTTCCCCCGAGTGAGGACGGTCATAGATATATATTGACATTGGTCGACTTTGCAACTCGTTATCCTGAAGCTGTTCCACTGAAGAACATTGATACTGAGGCTGTGGCAGAAGCGTTGGTGGATATCTTTAGTCGTTTGGGAGTGCCTGAAGAGATCTTGAGTGACCTTGGTACGCAGTTCGTCTCTGAGTGTATGAAGGAAGTGACGCGCCTTTTGAGCATTGAACAGCTCACCACGACTCCATATCATCCTATGTGTAATGGCCTGACGGAAACGTTTAATGGAACAATGAAGAGCATGTTAAAGAGATTGTGCAGCGAACAGCCAAGACAGTGGCATCGCTATATTAACCCGTTGCTGTTTGCATATCGTGAAGTTCCTCAGGAGTCTACTGGTTTTTCGCCGTTTGAGTTGCTGTATGGAAGAGCTGTCAGAGGACCGATGTTTATACTCAAAGAGCTTTGGACGAAAGAG
>NC_090892.1:45485798-45510798 GCF_036669925.1 Montipora capricornis | reverse complement strand
TCCATCTTTTAGCCCCATCCCTTATTTAAAAAAAACATTAATAAGCAAAACCTTAACTCGAGCCATCTATTTTTGGTCGATATTATTAAAAGTAAATTTATTTCAGTTTTTAGACACATGTACATAAAAACAAATGATGTTCATGTGTGCACACTGCCTTTTAGTATCCTTTCATTTTCTGTGTACATACCTTTACTCATGTTTTATTAGGGGTGTTATTAAACACAGGAACGGAACGGAATATATAACAATTATTCCATGAGCCCGAGTTGGATATGAAGTGATAAAATAACCAACGAGCGCGTAGCGCGAGTTGGTTATAATCACTTCATATCCAACAAGGGCGAAAGGAATAATTGTTTTAGTAAATTTAGTAAACGTCGACTATTGGCTCATAGTCGGAGTTTTTTAGCCAATCAAAAAGCTAGAAATGCAATAGTCGGAGCTGAAAATTTACTAAACCGGAATAAACGGAATATGCCGGAATGAGGCGGAATAACACCGGAATGAAACGAAATGAACAATTATGGTACCGGAATATACCGGAGCGAGCCGGAATGACACCGGAATGAGGCGGAATGACACCCAAAGAAACCGGGAATTTAGCGGAATAAACCTGAAAATGCCAATTTGGTGTTTTAGTTAGCTCCGACCGATTTTTGGTTGTTTCTGTTAGCTTTTGTTGTGTCACGTGATTTCCTAAGGGAATTGCATGTGTTTTTGCCTTTTGCAACATTTGGAGCACTTCGGTCATGAGAAAAATTTAACAGGTGTATCCGTCGCTAAATGAATAATTATTTGTTCTGGAAGTAATTTATTTTTTCGTGAACAAATAAAGAAGCAAAAGAAACAGAATCTTATTCTAATGGTTTTTTTTAAATGGATCTCGGAGGCGGCTTTCACTGTGCAAGTCAAAAAACCCGTGAACATTTTTATTTCATTCTGTCAGGTCAATTATGTATTGACCAATCACAATCAAGTTCAGCGAACCACAAAACTAATTACCGTTGCTGCAGGAGCACAGAAAAAAAGTCGCTGATAATATATAATACATGAAAAATAATTTTTTCTTTTCTTCGCCCGGAACAAAAAGTGAGCAGACCGCTTTGCAAATTGTGAGACCATATCGCTACTCGTTCCAAGCCTTGTTACTTCCCCTTTATAGTCCGGAAGCCAGGACCCTAAAAGAAGGGTTTCGTACAATGATCGGGTAAGAAAAGGTTTGATAGCGGATTTTGATAGAACAAGACCTGCTGATCAATGTCAGCTAGTTAGTAGAGTTGATTTGTGGTATAGATCACAAGTTTAGCGTCTATTTTAATAGGCCACCCCTTTAAATTCATGGAAACGAGCCTGAGATACAAGACCACTGATAATACGTAAATTAAACGTTTATTTTGGCCTGAATCTACAAATATCGTTACACCTTTGTAGCACGAATCTTAATCATGTTCAGATTGCTTAAATTGAGGTCACGTGACCGAACACGTGACAGCTGCAAGGTCAAAAATGGTGTTTTATAGCTTTTACTAACCTATTTTAACGTCTTGATTACCATAAATGTCTTAATTATTCATAGATATTCTGATATTTTATACTTACTGTTGGTACATTACACACTTTGAGACAAATTCTAGCTTATTGAGACTGAAACAATAAAAGAATGACAATTGTGTCAACTGTGAAAGCATCCGAATAGCGGCTGAAAGAAAAGGAGATAGCTCTATGTTACACATTTTAAATGGTGTGAACGGAGACCTCATCGCAGCATAGGCAAAGTACCATAAGAACTGTTTCGCTACTTATATCAGTAAGAAAACCACGCTTAGCCTGCCCAAAGGAGAAGCCCTAGATTCACCTCACGAAAGGGCTTTTCAAGACCTTGTATTTGATCTAGCTGCTGGTATCGAACAAGGCAGAGCATACGATATGATGTCTCTATTAAGCAAATATCAGGAAATTCTCACACAAAAAGGCGCTGATAGTCCGGAAAGTTACACCACTCAAAATCTAAAAATACGCTTGCAAAAGCATTTCTCCACTTCGATTGTCTTCCATCAGCTAGCCGACCGCAGTAAATCTGAACTTGTCTATGCAAGTACCGTTAACATTCAAGATGTTCTAAACGCATGGGCAGTATTTCAGAGCCCCGAAAATGGAAACGTAAGCGTCAACGACGGCAATGAAACACCACAGTCAAGTGAAATACGTCGTGTGGCAAGCTTAATCAAACAAGAGATAAAGAAATGTACAGGTATTAACACCAAACCATTTAAATACTCAAGACGTCAGCATGGAGACCGCCAGACAACTCGTCCCGGACTCTCTGTATTTACTAATCAAGCAGCTCGTGGTCTCAGATAAGCGGGCTAGACCCTCTAATGCGTTGAACCAGTCTACCGCAATTGAAGACGAACGACAAATCCTCAGTATCGCATAAGATATCATCCATTGCAATTCTAAGGGACGTGTTAAGCTTCCTAAGCACACCAGCTTAGCTATATGTGTTCATCATCTGACAGCATCTAAGCGGCTTGTCGAACTGCAAAACAGAATGGGACATTGCGTCTCCTACGATGAGATGCGTGCAGTGAATACAAGTATTGCAGAGGACGTTCTTGCCAAGGCTGAAGAGTTCGGTACTGTCATACCAACTGTAATAAAGGCTGGTTCGTTTGTACAGATTGCCGCCGACAATAATGATTTAAATGAGGAGACTATCGACGGGAAGAATACTACGCATGCAACCACCATGGTTATTTATCAGAACAGAACCTTTGGTCCAGATCCACCTCCCAGCCCAGTAGAACAGAGACCAAAGCGACGTTCATTACATGCAACGGGTACGGTGTACGACATCGAACAGTGTGCAGTTCGAAGAAGACGTCCAGCTGTAACTGATCACGTTGGCTCTGTTGACATGAAGTGGTATGATGATTTGAACAATGAAACAGGCACCGCTCGAAAAGCTGATTTCATCTGGACTCTTCTTCGGCTCTGTCCCAAGAAATTTGGAGAAGCTGTCGTTGCAGATGTTTGAGAAAAGCAATCAATTCCAAGTTGGGCAGGATTTAACGCCATTCTCTATCCTGAGATGCCATGCAGTAGTGAGCAATATTGGCTACTGTCCAATGATCGATGGATCATCTAATGACTTTTCGACCATATACACAGTGCTGAAACATGCACAGAAGATAAGTGCCGCGATGGGTCAAGCCGACGCCGTGATAACCTTTGACCTTGCCACATATAGCAAGGCGAAGGAAATACAGTGGAGATTTCCTAACGAGTTCTCCAATGTAGTGGTACGCATGGGCCCATTTCATATTGTTCTGAACTTTCTTTCACTTTTAGGGAAGAAATTCGCTGATTCTGGACTTGATGACCTCTTGATTGAGTCAGGTGTATACGCTGCTAGTTCGACGTCCGCTTAAATGAAAGGGAAATCTTACAACCGAGGAATAAGGGCACACAAGCTCTGTTTAGAAGTGTTCTTCCGTCTCATGTGGGATGCTTTTATTCTCTGGTACGAGTCACGGGATGAAAAGATCCCAGAAGAACCCGTTTTGCACAAGATTGTGGACTGCGTTCGAGCGGTGGAGAGCGACAAAGAGAGCGCACCAGAGAGTGTGAGAAAGATAACAACAGATCTGACGGAAATTACGGATCTATTCGCCATCTTTAAATCAGAGAATCAAGAAAGGTCCAACCTATTTGCATTTTGGGATGAGTATTGCTCTATGGTCACTACCCTTTTACAGTTTCTAAAGGCAGAGAGAACCGGAAATTGGAAGTTGCATCTTTCCAGTACTGCAGCAATGTTACCTCAATTTTTTGCCATGGACAGGCAGAACTATGCTCGCTACCTACCTGTTTATCTCGCCGATATGCAGAAACTGGAACTAACTCACCCGGAAGTCTATAAGGAGTTTGCTGAGGGGAATCATTACATAAGTCGTTCAGGGCAGCCCTTTTCACAAGTGTCCACTGACATGGCCCTGGAGCAGTCGATCAATGCTGACTCGAAATCAAGCGGAGGAGTGATCGGGGTATCACAAAGTCCGTCGGCTCTTGAGCGGTGGTTTTTAACAATACACAAGCGAGCATCTATTACATCTGCTCTGAAAGCCATGTTCGGCCTTCAAGATGGGGGACAAGCATCGCACAAGGAAGCAGCTCCAAGAAGAGTTCGACGAGACGAAGAAGATGTCAAGAAGATGATCAGTTGTTTTTCTTCAGGCTTGATGACAAATCCTTTTAATCACGATTCGGATGCGCTTCTCAACATTGCTACTGGGGTAGTTCTTCCGGAAGATGTTGCCCAGACCCTTGTTCACAGTACCGAGAAAGGCCGGCAGCAAATGAAGGCCTTCGTCTAGCAGCGTATTAATAGCAATGCCGTTGGTTTCTGGGAACCAATACCCAACATGAAGATCAAGACGTTCAGCAGCGCAAATAAGAAGATCCACGTCAAATCCAGCGACAAGCTTGTCACTGTTAACGCAGACAGGGCCTTGTTTGGCAGGCTCCTTATCGTATCAAACACGCGACAGATCTCTCTGAAAGATGTGCTAAGCTTTGAATTGTCTCCAGTACTATATTCACTCGCAAACGCAGATGGGAGTCTAAGAAAAGGGACAAAGAGCGTCCTATGCTCTCTTCTGGAGAAAGACGTTAACGTGGTTCAGCAACTAACAGCATTACCTAATCCAACTGTTGTTATCATCGACCGCATGGCTATCATACGAATGTCAAAATCTGCCGGAACAAGTACCTTTGGGGATCTTTCTGAAACGTACTACAACATCTTCACTGCCCCGCTCTTTTCAAACAACTATGTGCAAGTCCATGAACTCTTTGACCAATACTGGGAGAACTCCATAAAGGAAGGAGAGCGTGAACGACGAGGAGCATCCGTTGGTCTTGAAGTGCGGATAGGAGGTCCTACCACTCCAGTCCCCAGTCAATAGGGAAAGTACATTTCCAATCCCAAGAATAAGGTAAGGCTTAGATTATTTTAGTTAACAAGTTTTACACTTAAACTAAACTTTCGTTACCAGCAATGTGAATTGGACATCAGCATTTTTTGCCTTTGAGTGTAACCATTCATAAGAGATTTCAATTCTCAAATGTGTGCTATATATTTCCAATACCAGGTTAACCTGTGCGATTTCCTGTCGGCTGCGCTCTGCAGACTCGGTGAACATCAGCTTCCCCCACAGAAGGAGCTTGCGATTGGGGGTGGCTTCAGAGATGGCGAGAAAGCGGTGACTGTGACAAGAGGTCAGTGCAGAGAGGTCCAGGTACTCCGATCAAATCATGAAGAGGCTGACACCAGGATGATATTGCATGCCAAGTACGCAGCAAGAACAGATAGACGACTTGTTATCCAGTCGCCGGATACTGATGTCCTTATCCTAAGCGTTAGCCACTTTAGAAGTTTGGGATGTCCAGAATTGTGGTTTCGCACCGGATTGAAGGACCGACAACGAATGATTCCAGTGCATGACATCGCCCATGCTTTGGGTGAAAAGCTTTGTAGATCTCTTCCTGGATTCCATGCAATCACGGGCTGTGATTCGACCAGCGTTTTGGCGGGTATCGGGAAGAAGAAGGCTTGGAATAGTTTTGTCGTAGTACTGACCACCAGGATAGCGTGTCTCACCTCGGAGAGGAACAAGAATTGAACGTAACCACAGCCGGCAAATGCGAAGCCTTTGTTTGCAGTCTATATACGACATCCAAAAAGGCAAGCCCCGTAGATGAGCTGCGTTACTTCATGTTCTGCCAGAAAAAGCAGAAAAACGAAATGCTTCCACCGACGTCTGATTGTCTACTTCAACATCTAAAGCGATCAAACTACCTGGCCTTCGTCTGGAGGCATGCTCTTGAAGCGATGCAAGATCTTGAGTCACCAGACAGTCATGGATGGGTGAGGGATGAAAAGCATCTTTTACCATTGCTAATGACAAAAGCACCGGCTCCGGAAAGTCTCCTCGAACTGACGACGTGTAAGTGCAAGACGTCTTCCTGCTTGCGAAACTGCTCCTGCAACAACACAGGGCTTTCTTGTACTGAAGGATGCTACTGCATGGCAGATGATGAAGTATGTAAAAACCCGCATGGTGTTACCTGCATAAGTGACTCTGAAGAAAGCGACGAGGAGTGAAAAGGCTCTCGAACTGTTGAATTGTTGGATGTTTGACGTATATTTTCTACAGAGCAAATTTATAAAGGCAGAAATATTGCTATCAGTAATCTCCTATACAGTATTTCATTTCACTGACAAAAAGTGTATTGCAAACAACAGATTTTGTAAGATAACATAATTATCGACGTATATGCGTTCCGGGCGACTTAATAGGCATCTTCTAGCACTGAAATAGATGTTTTGGCTTGTCTGAGGTCACGTGCTCGGTCACGTGACCTTGCTTTGCAAAGTTTGAGCATGATTGGGATACAATTTGTTAAGAAGTAACGATGTTAGAGATTTCTCTTGATAAACAATTGCAGATAACGCCGTAAACAGAAGCTACCGGAATGAGCCTCGTTTTCATGTTGACACGGAAATGGGAGAAAAATTGTCGTTCTTTTATTGTTTCAGTCTCAATAAGCTAGAATTTGTCTTAAAGTGTGTAATGTACCAACAGTAAGTATAAAATATCAGAATATCTATGAATAATTAGCACATTTATGGTAATCAAGACGTTAAAATAGGCTAGTAAAAGCTATAAAACACCATTTTGACCTTGCAGCTGTCACGTGTTCGGTCACGTGACCTCAATTTAAGCAATCTGAACATGATTAAGATTCGTGCTACAAAGGTGTAACGATATTTGTAGATTCAGGCCAAAATAAACGTTTAATTTACGTATTATCAGTGGTCTTGTATCTCAGCCTCGTTTCCATGAATTTAGAGGGGTGGCCTATTAAAATAGACGCTAAACTTGTGATCTATACCACAAATCAACTCTACTAACTAGCTGACATTGATCATCAGGTCTTGTTCTATCAAAATCCGCTATCAAACCTTTTCTGACCCGATCATTGTACGAAACCCTTCTTTTAGGGTCCTGGCTTCCGGACTATTAATATAAACTGCATTTTTTTTTCTGTCATTCTCTCTATTCTGCATCCTCATTCATTCAGTCTAGAATCATGAAAAATTGGAAAATTAAACGAGACTTACCTGTAAGTTGAAGTTTGATTGAGATTCTACCGTAGCATTTGCAGGAATGAGGAGGTCACGTGAGATAGCAAGCATGTGATATCCGAGCTCAGTCTTCAAAGCAGTTTGGTGTGGCTTTGATGGTACAGGAAAAGAGGTCAATGTGAAGAGCACAAGGGCCCAAGGGCGGGTGGGATGTGACCTCCTCATTCCTGCAAATGCTACGGTAGAATCTCAATCAAACTTCAACTTACAGGTAAGTCTCGTTTAATTTTCCAATTCTACCTCGCATTTGCATACAATCAGAGGTCACGTGAGATTTCAAAGCTCAAAGCCACAGCCAAAATGAACAGGCATAAAACAACTGTAACACCATGGCATGTATTTAATGGTACTCCTTACATGACATAAAACCATAGTTGCTCAAGTAAACCAACGAAACAATAAAATTTGGGACAAGTATCAAAACATGCAAAGTTTCAAATGCAGAAAACTAAGTGTTTGACAGGATGGCCTCTGCAAAGCCATTTTCATTTATGATAGGGCGATCATAAAATTTTGCAAAGGTAGAGTCTGAGCGCCACCCAGCAGTGTTCATAATCTCATGGATAGGTACATTTGCGGCTTTAGCGGCCGACGTTGCTGCACCCCTTGTGCTGTGGGGTTTGAACACTGAGGTATTAATTCCTGCATCCTTCATAGTTTGTCGTATCCATCTAGATATTGTGTCCTTAGACGCAGGTCCGTGAGGTTTTGCATAACAAACCAGCAGCTGCTTAGAGTTTCCCCTAAGGGGGGCTGTCCTTTCAATATAAGCTGACAAAAGTTCAACAACACAAAGTCTTTTATCCGCATTATAACTGGTAAAATTGATAGGCAATAAGTGTCTATTCTGACCACCTTTAGCTCTGGTTTGCTTTAAGAGAGAGGACATATGGAATGTATACTTTCCAGGCGTTGCACTCATATCCTCCAAGGATAACTTTTGGAGAGTCTGGGTTCTTTGTGCTGAGAGCAGTGCCATAAGCATGACCAGTTTCTGAGTGAGTTGCTTTAGAGACAAAGTTCCAGTAGTTGGATAAGTTTTCAAATGGTTGAGTACGATCTGTGGGTTCCAAGTCTCAGTATAACGAGGCAGAGCAGGCTTTTGGTTGAATAAACCAGTCATGAACCGCGAAATTAGTGGGTGATCTCCGACTTTTATGCCATCTATTTTGAGGAAACTTGACAATGCACTCCGCGCAGTCGCCACAGCACTGTAACCGACAGTTTTTGACTGAAGAGAAAAGAACTCCAAAACCTGTTGCAAGGTTGGGTTCATTGGACTGGCAGAATTGTTACTGCAAAACTTAACCCACGCTGAAACATATGTCTGATATTGCTTACGGGTCCCTGAACGCCATGATTCCAAAATAGTGTTCAAAGGTTCTCCTGATACACCTTGATCAATTAATGATGACTTGACACAAGACATCCATGAAGTTGCAGTTTGGGGAAGAGAGGGTGAATTTTGTCTGGTTGATGAGGCAATGTTAGAGTCTTCTTGCGCATTTTGATTGTTACTGGAGGAGATTTCATTAACTGAAGCAGGTGTGGGTACCAAAACTGCGTTGGCCAATGTGGGTAAACTAAAATGGCTGTTACTTTGCTCTCTTGAATGAACTGAAGTACTTTGCCGATGAGACTAAATGGAGGAAAACAATAGATTAGGTTATACTTAGACCAATCTATAGTAAAGGCATCAATGGCTACTGCTCCAGGGTCTGGGCCCCAGGCTATATAGCGAGGCGTCTTGTGGTTTAGTCTAGATGCAAACATATCGACTTCAGGCTCACCCAACTTTGATTTCAATTCAGTAAAGGCCGTTTGGTCTAGTGACCATTCAGTGTTACTATTGTTGAATTCACGGCTAGCTTTATCTGCCTCTGTATTAAGTTTCCCTGGTAAATGGGAAATGGATAGTGTTAGCTTTCGGTCTATGCACCACATAAAAATTTCCCTAGTAATATCATTGCAGCCGTTGGATTTTGTACCTCCCATATTACGAATGTATGCAACGGCAGTAGTATTGTCACATAAGATTTTTATGTGGTTATTTTGCATATGGTTACAGAGAGCCTGCAAGGCTAGCAAAATGGCCTTCAACTCCAATATGTTAATATGCAGCTGGGATTCTTGGTGTGACCACCTGCCACGAGCCACACATGATGAACCCTCAATCACCCCTCCCCAGCCTTTAAGGGAGCTGTCAGTCATGAGAGTTAGATCGGCTGGCTTAGGCATGATTGCTTTGGGAAGTTGATCAACATTGGTGATCCACCATGAAAGGTCCTGTGTTGCTAGAGGGGAGTGTCATTTTCCCTTCAAGGTCCCATCCATTGCTTTTTAAAGCATATGTCTTATCATTTTCTAGGGACCTATAAAACAAGGGTGCATACTGGACCCCTTCAAATGCTGACACCATTAGGCCCACAACAGAGGCCACATCTCGAATTGGAATAGGTCCTTTGAGCTGGGCTAGATTGAGACACTTAGATTTGATTATGGCTGCTTTCTCTGGAATCATAGAAATGATCATGTCCTTAGAATTCAGGAAGAACCCCAGGAATTTGGCAACCTGGCTTGGTGTTGTGACACATTTTGATTCATGGATTGTAAATCCCAGTGATTTAAGCAGAGCAATTGTTTCAGCCACTACTTGGGCTAATTCATGGGGTGTTTTTGCCAACAAAAGGATATCATCAATGTACCCTACGATAAGGTATCCTTTTGACCTTAAAGTTGCATACACTGGTTTCATGAGTTTTGTAAATACCCTAGGCGCTGAGGAGAGCCCATTAGGTAAACAAGTAAACTCGTAAAGAGATCCTTTAAATTGGAATCTGAGAAATTTTCTATGCTGGGGGTTTATAGGCACAGAGTAGTAAGCATCCTTGAGATCTAAAACCGCCATCCAATAATCTTTCTTAAGTAGCTGTACCGCTGACTGGAGAGACTCCATTTTAAAGTGGTGATATGTGACATATCCATTCAACTGTTTAAGATTTAGAATTAGACGATGAGACCCATCTTTTTTGGGCCGAGTAAAGACAGTGGATATGAATTCATTGTCAGAGTGAGTAGTTTTGTTAATTACTCTTTTCTCAAGGAGTTTATTTATCTCTCCAGCAATGATGAGATCATCGCCCTTAGAAAATGTAATATGCGGTACAGCTGGCTGAGATGGTATACTTTCAAATTCAATGAAATAGCCTGAAACAATCTCAAGGATGCTTGGGTCTGTGGTAATAGACCTCCAGCTGGAGATGTGGTTAGCTATATTACCAGCAACAAAATTTGAAATAGCATTTACCGTGTGAACTGTTTGGGCTACTGAGCTGCCCTCTTGTTGTTGGTGTTGTACTTCTGGTGGTCCTTGTGTCGCCAAGGCCGGAAGGTTTGGCCCTTCGAGTTTTTTGAATTGTTTCGGTTAGAGTAAGACCCTTTAGAGTTGTTGTTATTGGCATAGCCAGTCGAGGGCCTGTGAGGACCTCTGTGACCTTGAACTTTGGCACCAATTTTGTTGACATCTCCGATGTCCTTCAGCTGTTTCTGGAGGTCATCTCCAAACAGCCAGTCGGTGAACGGCACGTGAGGTGAGCAGAGAGAGGCATAGTCCCTGCCGATATCAGGCTTCATCAATTGCTTCCGTTGCATGTTAAGTTCGTAGTTTACATGCGTTAGTAAGGATAAGGCGTCGAGACCAAATTGTTTGATCTGTTTAACCCCGTCCTGGTCTAAGCCTTTCTTATCTGTCATGGACAGATCAGTCAAGCGAGCAATTGGAATAATTCCTTTAACGAGGGCTTGTTGAATTTTATACATCTGCAAATCCCGCTTCTGAGTGGGTTCGCGAAGCTTGCGCCAAATGCCCGGGTTAACTCTTGTGGGTTTAGCAGTTTCGCAATTTTCCGGTCTAGCTTGGCGTTCAAGTTTTTCTTTCAGCAATTTGTCTGGAAGCCGGTTGCGAAACATCTTGCTAAGAAGTTTGGCGAGCTGTGGGCTGTTAATATTTTTGCCCGTCATGTCTTCGGAGGCGTACTCCTTCTCTAAATCCGCCAGAATATCGTCCTCCTCTTCATCGTCATCCTCATCAATATCGCCGTCATCCCCCGCTACTTTGTTCATGAGAGCCTGAATATCTTCGGTTTCTTCGCTCTCTAAAGCGCTCGAGGAGCTCGAGCTGTCCTTCGCGGGCTTTTTGGCGGGAAGATCGTGTTGCTGTTCTCGATCATCCCTCGGCCTTTTTCCTTTGCCTTTCCCTTTCCCTTGAGAAGGGAGGTCCTCGAATTTGTCTATTTTCTTCGACAAAGTGAGTATTGCTGACGACAGGAGCTGTACATCAGCCTGCGACAACGAAACGTTCGAGTCGCTTGCTTGTGCCTGGCACGACATGGCACTGGTGTTCGATCCATCTTCTCCGGACATTTCGCCGTTGTCTTCGTCCGGGTGGATTTCCAATAACTGCTCTTCGCTAACAGGTTTGGATGCGTCTTTCCCTCCGGCCATAATGATCGAAGGGCGTAATAAAAGTCTGAAAAAGCGAAAAACTGCACTACCAGAGAGTAACACGACTGTTTGCTCGGACAACAAAACTCGCACTGAGCTCGGATATCACATGCTTGCTATCTCACGTGACCTCTGATTGTATGCAAATGCGAGGTAGAATTACGTTTTTTTTACTTGTCATTCCCGTCCATCCTAATAAGCTTTATTCTGGTGTTTTTCTGGATTATCCTGCCTTATTCTGGTGTTATTCTTGTTCATTCCGTCTCATTCCAGCCTTGTTCCAGCATATTCCGGTATATTCCGTTCGATCCGTTCCATTCCATTCCTTTTTTTAGTAACGACCGTTCTATTTGTAGTACTTGGGGCACAATAATGAATCGAGGTTTGGCTGCTTGGCTCACTGTTTTTTTTTTTCTTTTATAATATAATGTAATGGATTTGATGACAAAAATTACGGGCAGAAACATACTTATTAAAGACAACGTTTCGGTGTCCTCATGACACCATCATCAGGTCAAATATAATATTTTACAGATAACTCGAATATTAATGTTCAAGATTAAGTTCAAAGTCCCTAGAGGCTAGGTGAAAAGTTTTGCCTTTATCGAGTCACTTTGGATATTCAGACACGGTTTGTGCTCGCGAATAAGGAACATTTCATACACAAGACAATCAAATTTGCATGAGCATTTCTTAAGAATGCGAAACATGTCAGACCGAGCTTTCAAGCTATCATCTGACTGGTCATTATTTCATGAAGAGTGTGGCCGCCTCAAGACCTTATTCCTACAGTTGGCATATCCTGAACATCTTGTTCACTCTATGATCTCCAATTTCATCACATCCAAACAAACACCAGCACCTCCACGCAAATCTACACCTGACCCGCAATCAGTACGAATTGTTCTACCGTTCAAGGAACAAAAATCAGCTGACTCTGTGCGCAAGCAGTTGAAAAATCTTGGTAAGCTGTTAAACATCGACTTATGCCCAGTCTTTATTTCTCGAAAAGTTGGAGAAGATCTCAAACATAAAGAAATCAAGCCCGCGTTGATCAACGAACAATCAGTAGTTTACAAATTTGAATGTGGCTGGTGTGATGCCAGCTATGTTGGTTACACGCGTCGACATCTCTACCAACGGATCGATGAGCATAAAAGATCTGGTTCGATATTCAATCACAGCCAAAGTCAACATCAATCAAGAACAATAACATCTGACATTTTTCGCATTCTTAAGAAATGCTCATGCAAATTTGATTGTCTTGTGTATGAAATGTTCCTTATTCGCGAGCACAAACCGTGTCTGAATATCCAAAGTGACTCGATAAAGGCAAAACTTTTCACCTAGCCTCTAGGGACTTTGAACTTAATCTTGAACATTAATATTCGAGTTATCTGTGAAATATTATATTTGTCCTGATGATGGTGTCATGAGGACACCGAAACGTTGTCTTTAATAAGTATGTTTCTGCCCGTAATTTTTGTCATCAAATTTTATAATGTAATTCAGATTAATCAGTCTACTAGGCAATTCAAGCTGAAACACGCCTGTCGCATGATCACCCTACCTTCAACCTTCGGGCTCAGATACAACACACATAAGCTTTTATTAAGGACTGCCCCTGGGTCTCCGAGGGTGGTAAATTGGTAGATGTTGTGGAGGAGAAAGCAATTTCGATTTCCTCAACCGAGCGCGCGAGGTGGTATCGGTATTGCTCAACCGGGGCCGCAAGGTGGTATCGGTATTGCTCACCGAGTTCGCAAAGGTGTTATGTTAATGCTCAGCACTTGACTGGCAAAATTTTTAGCTTTGATTTTTATCCAAAGGCTATTTACTTTGAGTGTAAGCTAAAAAAGAGGGAATGGGGAACGGGGAATCTTTAAAATGGGGAATCTTTAAAAGTGGCAATCTTTAAAATGGGGAATCCTTAAAACCGGGAATCTTTAAAATAGGGAATCTTTAAAACCGGGAATCTTTAAAACGGGGAATCTTTAAAACCGGGAATCTTTAAAACCGGGAATCTTTAAAACGGGGAATCTTTAAAACCGGGAATCTTTAAAATGGGGAATCTTTAAAACCGGGAATCTTTAAAATGGGGAATCTTTAAAACCGGGAATCTTTAAAACGGGGAATCTTTAAAACCGGGAATCTTTAAAATGGGGAATCTTTAAAACCGGGTTTCTTTAAAATGGGGAATCTTTAACATGAGCAATCTTTAAAAGCGGGAATCTTTAAAATGGGGAATCTTTAAAACCGGGAATCTTTAAAATGGGGAATCTTTAAAACCGGGAATCTTTAAAACGGGGAATCTTTAAAACCGAGAATCTTTAAAACGGGGAATCTTTAAAACCGGGAATCTTTAAAATGTCCAGAAATACAGTGGACTTGACTTTCCTTAAACTTGATTATTGAGTGAATATTGGTTCCCGTTTTTTATTCACCTTGATGCCCCAGACCCAAGGCCCATGGTCAAGGCCAGCCATCCTCTTTCATCTGAAATTAAAGTTTTTAAATTGCATATTGATTCGTTTATCTACCTGCCACCGAGCACGAAAAATCAGCGTGAGCTACACGCTAGCGAATCGAAAAAGCATGACCCATAATTTCAAAAACATTTTGCTGTTACATTTTACACCACGTCCGGACATCAAAGTGATGGCTTCTCTTTAGCAATGTTGTCAATAAACTTTTAGAATATACGAAAATATCACGCATTTAAAACTTTGGAAAGGTTGGCAGCTTAAGTGTGTCGCCAGCAGTACATGACCAATTCACTATCTCCCGCAATTTTTAATAAATGTTCCGCCTAGTTGGAGTGAGTGGAATTTCCCTATAAAGACAGCGCGTCTGAGATAAGTTATCTCGTTTGTCGGTCGGTAAACACCTCAAAAGATATTTTAGTTTTTCCTGACAGTTACTCCCGTCCAAAGTGACAGATGGGAAACTCAGATGCATCTGAGTAACAATTCGTCGGCGAAAATGTTGTTGAAAGAACCAGAAATGGATCACTTCACGAGATTTTGTGTTGGTAATCACATGATTTCGAGAGCAATTTGGAATGCACGAGTTAAATTTTTTCAAAGACTAACAAACCTAACAATTTGGGATCTATGAAAAATTTACAAGTGCAAATTTATTCCAAGTTGTTTAAGAAAAAATAAAAAATATATATATATAAGGTAAAATCAGACAAACGGCAGACAGTTTGTTTCTATTTTGCCTTGCGGAGTTAAGGGCCCACAGACGGATTTTTCGCGCGTTGCTAAGGAAGTGAAATTTTACTTCCGGTAACTGACGTCATCATATCATGAGCTGACAAGAAAACCCACTCCCAAGCAAAAGTCACCGCACAAACTGTTGTTTCCATCCATAGTTTTCCCTTGCCCTTCCTCATGCTCGTTCTCAGATCAACTGCGCATGCGTAAACGAACTGACTTCCGGTTTGAGAAAAAAGCTAAATTTCCGGCGGTTTTAAATTGAATTAATTTTTTTTTACATGGCACGTTTCACCCCCAAATACAGAATATAGCTAAGTATTGATTTTTTAAAATAATCTTTTTTGAAAAAGTTATGGGTATTTCAGTATCGTTTATGTCTTTAAAAAGAACATTTTTCAAAATAAAAAGAAAACCATGCTTGGCTGGATGCAAAAACGAATGCAAATTATCAAACCATCGATTAAATACCCAAATTGCGTAGCACGGAGACAAGTTTAGAGTTTTCTTTTATTGGTCACGTGACCATGGGAGTGGTGTGATGACGTCATATTTAGGGTCATTGGCTAACAAAAGTTGGAAACTGACCAAAATAATGCCAAATTCTCTCAAATTACTTAACCATTACATCCTTAGCAACGCACCCCAAAAAATACGTCAGTGGGCCCTTAACACGCTCCACCTACAAGAACGCGATTGGTCCAAAAAATGACAACGCGGGCTTGTTGACATGTTTGCAGAATACAGATCAAAACATCATCTGGGGAAAAATGCTAGAAATAGTAATTGGATAAACAGTGAAAACCCCAGACTTGCTTGTTTCAAGAGCTCAACTTTTTTGCACTGTAATTCGATTCGAAAGGAGAAATCAACTTTCCGCTTAAACATCTTTTTCGAGGTACATGTCAAGCATTTTTAATTTCAACATTTTGCACTAACTTCGTCTTTCTGTATTCACAAAATTTCAATTTGTTGCACTGTTTGGGGTCAATTGACATGTACACATTTTTGTTTGTATATTGTTAAGAGAAAAACAAATCCCACTTTCCCCCTTTCCTAGTCGAAATAGAGCCTTGGTTTACTGTGCCATTTTCTTTTTGCTCCGTTTGATTAAAACCGGAAATATTTGAGAAATGGTGGGTTAATTTGGCTGTCATTTACTTTGTCAAACTTTGAGACAAACAGACCCCCGGTTGTCTGATTTTGTACTGCTGGCGACACACTTAAGCTGCCAACCTTTCCAAAGTTTTAAATGCGTGATATTTTCGTATATTCTAAAAGCTTATTGACAACACTGCTAAAGAGAAGCCATCACTCTGATGTCCGGACGTGGTGTAAAATGTAACAGCAAAATGTTTTTGAAATTATGGGTCATGCTTTTTCGATTCGCTAGCGTGTAGCTCACGCTGATTTTTCGTGCTCGGTGGCAGGTAGATAAACGAATCAATATGCAATTTAAAAACTTTAATTTCAGATGAAAGAGGATGGCTGGCCTTGACCATGGGCCTTGGGTCTGGGGCATCAAGGTGAATAAAAAACGGGAACCAATATTCACTCAATAATCAAGTTTAAGGAAAGTCAAGTCCACTGTATTTCTGGACATTTTAAAGATTCCCGGTTTTAAAGATTCCCCGTTTTAAAGATTCTCGGTTTTAAAGATTCCCCGTTTTAAAGATTCCCGGTTTTAAAGATTCCCCATTTTAAAGATTCCCGGTTTTAAAGATTCCCCATTTTAAAGATTCCCGCTTTTAAAGATTCCACATTTTAAAGAAACCCGGTTTTAAAGATTCCCCATTTTAAAGATTCCCGGTTTTAAAGATTCCCCATTTTAAAGATTCCCCGTTCCCCGTTCCCCGTTCCCCATTCTCCATTCCCGCTTTTAAAAATAGCCCTAGTTAGGCGATGAAATTTTTCTATAGAAGAAAGCAAAGAAAATGATTTAATTATTAAAGCAGCAACCGGGAACATCCAAACGCGGACAATTCGAAACCTTTTATTTTCTCTAACCCTACAGGCAGTAAGAATAAATAACCAGGGAGCTCCGCTTTAAGGCTTGGCTAAATCTATATATTATTCAATAATACTCTGATTGCTGGAACATTTTTTTGGCCATATGTTTTTTTTGCATTGTGCAGGTATGGGCATTCCTCGTTTCTTAATTTGATGTTTATTTTTGAATACGAATATTTCTCTCTTCAAAAGAAATCTTTCTTCGAGTTTGAAGATAGTTTTTACACGGTTTGCACTGATTTCTAAGGTAGGAAAAAACCCTCTAGTGATTTTGTCAAAGTATAAATACGTGCAATGTAACTACTGATTATCCATTTTAACTGTGACAGTACCTATTAGTGTCTTGTCTAATCTCTTTGACCTTGTGTGGAAGTATAATCGAAAGCGGCCCACTGATTCCCACCAAGCTGAGTTATATGTTATCACTGCATACTTCCCAGTTATTTCAACCGCGGTTCCATTCATTTTACCACAGTACAATCTACTTGAACCACTCCTCTCATCAGAAATTTTTAAATAACCGTTGCTGTTGAAGAAATAAATATACGTGTGATAACATGTGATAACATGTGATAACGAGTGATAACGATAACTCTTAAGTGGGAGAGGGAGTGGAGGGGGGGGGGGGGGGGGGAACGGGAGTGTTTTCGAGGGTTTCGTGCAGGGATTTTTCCTTTTTTTTTGGATGATCGATTTTTATTTTTATTTTGATGGTGTATGGTGTTCTGCTTCTTTGTTATACTGGCAATAATCTAGAAATTCATGAGCAGCTGGCACAAAGTAAAATGCTTCTTTTTTTCTTTTCCTTTCTTATCCACAGATCAAATAATGCTATGACTTTCATACACCATACATCATACATCATAATGCGTGCCTTGATTTTTGTTTAAAATACATTGCATTCTTTTTTTTCTCAAAATGTGCATTAGTCCCATTTACATTGCGTGTTTTTCCTTCATTTTAATATCATTACTATACTTGGGCACTCCTCAGAATTCATGTGATATGAATCAGCAGACCTGCAAACCCTCTAACTACAAACTTCCCTGTGTCAACTTCATACTTACTCGAGTGATCCTTTACACCGACTAGAAAACCCGAAATCAAAGTCGACAATTCTGATTATCAATGATCTGCCTCTTGGTATTGGAACCCAATAAACGCAGTGCAAGCCCAAGCTCTCCTCCGAGAATGTTAGCGAATTATTCACCACTGGATCACAGTCTACGAAAGGTTAAGGTATTCACAGTCAGACTCCAGTAAAAAACGGAGGAAGAACATACAAGTCGGTTTTTCTTCGCCCGAAATCATAACTGATATTGCGCAGACGGATATTACAGCATTTATCTAGTGTATAGCGCTATCTATATGTTAACAACCGGGGCCTGGTGTAGGCAGACAATGCTTTGTTACCTTTGTAGTCCGCCTGAGAACTTTGACTAAGAAAAGGTACAAGGGGGTTAAAACCGCACTTATTTCTCATTTAATAAACTACACAAATGCAAACAACAGGCTCGTTCTCTTTTAAGTTGCAAGTTAAAAGTGTTGTATTTTGGTGTCCACAAAATCTTGTCAACATGACTAAAAAGTAAGTGTTGCCACTCTTCACGAGTAAAGTTCCCTCCTATGGAAGCCATGTTACTAAGCTGCATCACAAAAATGATTGCAAAATTACCAGTCCAGGTCAAACAAAAGCCATCCACTAAAGCCAATTTATAAACCATTATAAATTAAAGTTGATGCGACAACCATGACCTCTGCGAAGGATATGCATTTGAGCCTAGGCTTTCTCTGTTACAGAACAATCTTGTTTCACATGAACGTCACACCATGCACCTCATCCAATCACATTCTAGGTGCCTCGTACTTTGGACTAGTATGTCGAGTCCGACCTTTGCTACTGTCATTCCAGTTCTGTCTTTATTGCGAAAAAACTTAAGCTCAGAAGCATCTTCATTCAAATTCCCTCCCTTCCTTCCCTCTTTCATACCTGGTGCCTCAATAGCATGTCCCAGGACACGTCATGGGGAATTATGGTAGCTAGTACACTATCTGTGGATTTGTTACAGTTAATGACCTATTTTAAAATGGACTCAAGCAACGTTTGCATGTCAGTGACTCTCTTTTCTAATATGAAAGGTTAAATCCCCCTTTGTGCTTTTTCAAATAATTATCTAGTCAGTATTGTGAAATAAACTACGTGTTGGGGTGAAGTGTTCCCATACGGATCACCCTTTTCCCCATAGACTCACTGTACTAGGGTTGTGTGCCTTCTGATCGTGCACGGTTACCATAGAAACCAGGGGGCGCAACCCTAGATAGGTAAGAACCTCTCATGTGAGGGATTGTAACCCTCTGGAGAGGATTGTGGCCTAGGGCATTGTAACGCCTTGGCGAGGATTGTAATCTCGCATTGCCAACTTGTTGTCATGGCCTTGGGGATTGTAACCCCTTGGAGAAGATCGCGACCTCTCTTGCCGGGCAACTTAGCTATCCTACCTTTTCATAGCCTGCTAATGGAGTGCTTCATCTCCTACCCCATTACCCCACAAACTGTTGTCTCTTACACTTGTTGTCATGGGTTGGGAACATTAAATGGGAAGAAGAATGTAAAATAACAATATTTTGTTTGTGTACCTTGACCAAAGGCGTGATTGTTTCCTTTCCATACAAACAGGAACAGCAACAAAAAAAAATGTTTTCCAAACAAAAGCACTTGCATGTCTGGGGCAACGCTTGATCTTTGCATAAAATTCTTGTCCCCTGTACATAAAGATTACAAAGTATTTGTGAAGCGAAGCCTTTATTTTATGAGGATTAAACGTAATAGCCATTGGCTGATGAACGGGAACTCCATGTCCTGCTCTTTTCGATCAATGTGTGGGACCTTCAACACCTCGCAGAGTTTTTTGAACAAGGATTGTGAGACGGGGCCTAAGGATTAGAGTCCTTACATGAGAAAACTTGAAGATTCGAACCATTTGTAATCACAAAGATATTTTAAGACCAGGAGTGTTGGTCCAGCCGGAGTCGAACGCACATGAATAAAAAGAACTTTTGTTTCGACAGCAAATAGATCTCTGGTTGGCACTTACAGTAGGTGACGTAACGGTGAGTATCGCTATAGTACACAACCCCACCCCCTTTCCCAATTAAAAATTAAATCTGTCTATCATCCGTGAGAAACTAGTGTTGTGACACTAGCCCCACACAATTCAAGCTCGCAGCAGCTGTTGTTTATTTTCGATGATTTCAAAACTACTGCTCGGCCCACCATACGGAGATAGAGAAATTTCAGGGGCACCCAACGACCAATTTGTTGTAAAATGTATTATTATACCCCAGTTAATGAAAATCAATGTTATAAAGGCATTTTCAGGTGTTTTTCAGTGTTGCTGGGAAAACATTATCTGTTCCTTTTTCCCAGCAAGACAAACAGGAAATTTCCCAGCCAGCTAGATAAAATTGGTTGGTTTCCCAGCCAGCTGATCAAATTTATTTCCCAGCCAGGAATTCCGCGCGCTTTCAAATCCCTCGATCCAAAACGACCGAACAAAAGCGACAAAACCGGGACAAAACAGGTTTTTTCCGCAAGCGCAATCACTCTGACCAGCCGTCGTATGTTTGTGACTATTCTCTGGGAGAGGGAAGGGGTTCCTTTTTTTTTTTTTTCTTTTTTAGTCGTCCTCAGTCTTCAGAGTTTCTACAGCCAGCTCGGGTTGAAATGCTAGAAAAAGTCGGTAATTCCCAGGCAAAACCTCAATCAATAACAAAATTTCCCAGCCAGCTCATCGACACACCTGTATTTCTGCCGGCCAGCAAGATTCCTCTGGGGAACAAATAATATGAGGAACAGATTCGTTGGGTGCCCCTGAAATCTCACAGCTTTCTAAAAATATTGTTTTCCAAACACGTTGCAATATGCCTCTATTCATGCCCATTTGAAATTATGGCTGCTGGCTTAATTAAAATGTATAGACCCTATGCAAATATGGCTGCCTTTAAATTATTCTTTTGTTCATATTCAAAATAGCCCAACTAACCTCGTTCGGGATAACAAATTCTTTAGAATTTTTGTCTCAAAAACGAGGTTAGTTGGGCTATTTTGAATATGAACAAAAGAATAATTTAAAGGCAGCCATTTTTGCATAGGGTCTATAGTTGACACCAGTTTGCTCTATAATTTGCATAAATACATGTAAATAAAAAAAATGAAACGCGCGCTTTTCTGTCAAGTGCATCGAAAATCTCATTTTATTTATTTTACACAGTGGAGAATTTTACTTTGAATACAGTTCTATGAGAACCAAAGAATTCCAAAGAATGTCGACTACTGGTGTTCATGAAAAGAATATGTCATAACTCAATCTGTGCTGAGAACAGGTTTGGGGTTAATAAATATTACGTTTCACTGAAGAACTTATTTAAATTCTTGTTTATGTTATCCAATGATGTCACGAATAAGTTACCAAAGGTAGTATAAGATATAATTATCATTCTGACCACTCTTTGTGGAGAGGGTTTTTCTTTCTTTCTCGAGAGAAATTGGTGTGAAATTTTAAAAAAACAATGAAAATTCCTGGTTATCTCCATTGATGTCAGGAATGAAATGAAAATGTAGAGAGTGATCTTTATGTAACAGTCAGCGAAATATGCAATCCTAGAGTAAGCACCTTTGCAATTAAGACAAGAATGGACATGTCATGTAGAGTAGATCTTTACACCGACGAATAAACCATTAAGACTATTAAAGAGACTTTAATTTAAAATAACCCCTCTACAGCAAAGTAAAGAAACATTGCATTTAATTAACTTTACATCTTGCCTTTATTATTATTATAAAGCAGTAAAAACGACTGTATGCCATATACAATAAAAGCAACACGAGGCGCCGCAGCGTAGCCCATGAGCTAATCAGTGAATAAAATAGAAATCTAACGTCCTTGGACCGTCCCCCGAGTGCATCTAAGATGATATTGCACTGGTTGATCTCGTACCCTGGGTATCTCTGCTTCAATTCCCATCTGAGTGGCGCATATTCATGGTCTTCTCAGAAGTCTTCTTGTCGCGGTTGCTCACCCAGGGGCAGCTCATCTCCAAGGCTATCACTTGCTTATCTCTCTTGTTAACGATCCTAGCGTCTACTCTATTTGCTCTGAGCTCTTGCTACTCTCCACATACCGGAACATCCCAATACGCCTGTACCTCTGCTGTTTCATAAACTGACTGTGGCTTGATAGGTGAATACCACGGTGGTACAGTGTCTATCAGGCCCAAGTCAAAGATGATCTCGAAGAACAGGACCTTCAAGACGGCGTCATGTCTTGCAAGGTACTTGGTTTGTGCAAGCACAGGGCAGGAAGATAAGATGTTGGCCATGCCCTGCGGCGCTGTACCACATAGCCTACATGCCGAATCACTACTATCGCTCACACGTGTCTTACTATTATTATTATATATTATTATTATGCTTAAACGTAAATCGTCTTTACAAGGTTCTTTACTTCAGCATCATCTTTTTTGAAAATTGAAAATGTAAGATTAAATTGCAAAGGACAGCAATTGTAGTAAACATGAAAAGAACGCTGAGTAATCTTTCATAGATCAGTATTTTAGAGAAAATGTTTAATATGGCAAATTAATTAACTCACGCAACCAAAACTGAAAAATGTACATGCTACTTCCAATATCTTATCTTTAAAACGGCGTCAACGAGATACCGACGAAACTAAACTCATTTATAATATTAAAAATATAATTAGATAAGAAATAAACAGTTACCTACCCGAAAATATAAGGTTTGATTTGATAAAACAAGCGCAGCTTTAGTTCACCAGATAAACTCCAACGATAAGGCTGGGAACAGCTGTTTTCCCTTTTTCTCTTATTAGAGTTTGAAGAGAATTACGGGTGCAGACCCTTATTAATAATTTATATTATACTGGCATAGCAAAAGTAAAGCGTACGCTCTGATTGGTCAATTACCTCCATTTACTATTTGCCCATGTGTAACGTGCTTATGACGAAAACACTGACAGGTGCGCCGGTAAAAAGTGCTTTTTTCTCATACGACAATAATGACTGACCAGTCTACTGGCGGAAATGCTGAAATGTATTTGCAGCTTTATCGAAAAAAAAAAAACATGTTTTAACCCGTTCGCGGGTTTTTCACCCACTGACTAAGCGACTTGCAAACCTAAGTGAACAATATGATCTCTTCTCTAAATTCCGAATTTTCTTTGAATTTGCTTTTATCGTTGATTTAAGACACTGTGTCCCAGGACCTGTGATAGCAGAGAAAATAAGGAAAAATATAATATCCGTGGATTGTATTTGAACCTGGA
The DNA here is from genome assembly GCF_036669925.1 of Montipora capricornis. Lineage (NCBI taxonomy): Eukaryota > Metazoa > Cnidaria > Anthozoa > Scleractinia > Acroporidae > Montipora > Montipora capricornis. The sequence continues at coordinate 45,487,510 of NC_090892.1, read as the reverse complement.
GTTTCTACTCTAAAGGAATCGCTTCTTTCTGCTTTACCACTCAAGACCCAGACGCCAGATCTCAAAAAATATATATTTTATTCTCGCGTAGAATACCGCTGCTAAAGAGTAATTAGGCTAAGCTAGATTAATTAAGGCTAAGCTTTGATTTTAAAATTTTTACCTTTGTCGTGAAGTTTGTTAACAGACCTTTCGCGGTGTACTTTAATTAATATTGTTTGTTGCCGAGTTATAATACAGCATTTCCAAATATTGTCCACGAGCAGCTAGCGCGGTGTGGTGGTGAAGTGGTTAAGTGACCGGTTACTCGACATTCCCAAATTCGAGACCTCGGTGGTCTTTTTAAAAAATATATCACCATTTTCCATAATCCATATCAAGCTTTCAGTCTTCTAAATTAACGATAAAACGCAAATTAGCGACAACGTCAGTGGCTTCATAGCTTAGTTGGTCAGAGCGTCGCACCGGTATCGCGAGGACACGGGTTCAAACCCCGTTAAAGTCCTGAATTTTTCAGGCTTCTCTACGCAATTGCTAAAATTGCGTCCATAATTTCGAAGATCATAGCTTCACTTGATTTTATATCCGTAGTTCATATATGATTCATTTCATATACCATTTCATCATTGGTTCTTTTCTCACGGGGCCATTCGAACCCACAAATGATCAGCTCCCAACGTCAGTGGCTTCATAGCTCAGTTGGTTGGAGCGTCGCACTGGAATCGCGAGGTCACGGGTTCAAACCCCGTTGAAGTCCTGAATTTTTCAGACTTCTCTACGCTATCGTTAAAACTGTGTTCATAACTGCGAAGATCATAGCTTCACTTGATTATTTAATTAGTTATACACTGTTACATTTACTTCGTTTAAAAGATTATATCGTTAAGCAGTTCGTAAAGCAAAGCGGGCTTACTGTCTTTCACGACCATACAGGTATTGATCTTGATTAACTTCGAACTCCAAGTTCCACGGACTGTAAAGAACAATTCTTGACCTTCCTCAGTGATTCACTGGATTCTTTGTGTACACAAACTCTCACGAAGGACCTTATAATAAACTCTGAACTCTTTATCTTCTTCCCTTTTCAGCTATCGTCTCTTTCTTCTTCTTTTTTTTTTTCTCTCCGAATATAGCAAAGTCAAAGGTTATATCTCCACCATAGGTATCGCAGTCGATTATAGCTGCATCACAGTTATAGCTAGTTATCGCATCCATCAATCACAGCCAGCCACCGACGAGGGTAAGCCCTCGGGCGAAAGAGTTTTTCCCATTACTTACAAGCCCGCTTTTATACTTTTACTCTAAGCATCTAGAATGTTCTGTTGCTATTTATAGTATATTACAAGTTGTGCTATTTGTGGAAACTGCTGAGTCATATGAAAGAAATTTCTGGAAAATTACAGATTGTAAGATAATTCGAGAAAAGTCTGGAATTGCATGACAGAAAAGCTAAAAATAATTCTGATCCTCATAACAATAGCTTATTAGGTCTTACTTTTATCTTTGCCAAGATGGGTCCAATAGCTACTACTTTGTTTTCTTTAGCATATAGACCGTATTCATAAATGGCGGTCACATTTATAATTCTTTTGTCCACTTGCAAATTAGCCTACCAAGCCTCATTTTAGAGCAAAAGTTCTTTTCAATTCACTGTATGGTATCGAGGCTTGGTAGGCTAATTTGCACTTCGACAAAAGAATTATAAATTGGCC
>NC_090892.1:45460798-45473298 GCF_036669925.1 Montipora capricornis | reverse complement strand
AAGTTGATATCGCGTTCAAATTTGATCGGCTTTCAATTTTGCACCATTTTTAGGTTAATACTGCTTACGAAATTTGAACGAAAAATGTTAGTTAAGACCTTTTGATTTGCTGTTTCCATACTTGTTGAGTAAATAGTGTACTTAATAAGTTGGATGTATACCCATTAAGTTCGATATGAACTCAGTAAGTTCGACATTCTCAGCAGGTCTGAAATCCTGAAAAAGGAGTGGATAGTTTACACTTATTCAGTTCAAGGGGCTTTACTTAATCACTATCTGATCAATGATTGGTCAAACACGTGCTTATCAGTTCATTCCAGTTTCTTTTTACACGTTCCACGTTAATTTTAGCCAGTGTTATGTGGACCTTTCTGTATGACTGCGTATTAAATTTAGAGTCATGCAGTGCTGCAGCATATGGGTTGGAATGAAGCAGTGGAGGACAATCCCTCTATGACTAAAAACCAAATAATGGCATCAGCTTTTGTTTCCTCTGAGGGACAGTGTTTGAAATAATAGAGAAGATGAACAGAATAAGTTAAGTGGTCCTTTGCCCATGAAAACGAAATTTCTATTGTTCAGCTGTTTTTTTTTTTTTAATTGGTTGTCTTGCCCCATTTATTTCGTTCCACAGAGGTCCACCAGACCCTTAGGTTATAGTTTTTGTGTTCTGTGGTGTGCTGTAGAACAGTAGCATTTTACTTTCTACCATCTGGTCATTAACATTAGTTTATTAGAGAGACGATACTGTAATCATTTTGTATATTATAATGTCTGTTAGATGCACTGTAATCTCCATTCCGTTCTTCAAGAGCAAAACTTGTGGAATTGCTTGATATGTGTAATTTGAATAGAGGCCTTGTGAAAGGGATTTCTGGCTGTTTGTTTAAAGACTCACTATACAGTTGTAGCGTGTCTATAAGGGGCAATTACTTAAACTGTCCAGAAAAGTGCGAGGATCACTTCTCTCTTCCGTGTCCAACCTGCACAGAGTAGCAGAAGTTGTCGAATTAGTGTCAAAGGTTTCAGGGGCGGATCCAGGATTTGTCTTAGGAGGCAGTGCACCACTAAGGAATGGGTACCCCCGACTCTACAACAGGGTCCGCTTTTAGGCGACGAGAGCTTGCACGTCATCCATGGTAGGCTTAGCCACAAGTTGCCGATAAAAGTGTCTTAAGGACGGTGCCTACTAATTCAAAGGTATCTTTGCGCGGTTTTATGAATATGCAAAAAAAAGCAGATCTCAACAAGTGTTATTAAAATTGGGGGTAACCATGAATTTTTCAAAGATAATTAATCAACAATATTAGCAAAAAGCTTTAAAATACAAAGCAATGTATGGTGTTCCTTTCCAAATTAAATCTTAATTATCTCTGAAAAATGCATGGTTACTCCCAATTTTCTTTTTGGATACCAAGAGCATTTGCTAAGTTCTGCTTTCTCCGCATAAATTTAAACCGCGCAAGAATATCCCTGTATTGGTAAGCATCACCGATAGGAAATCCGAGTATCTGGAGATGCGCAGAACGTATGCGCAATTACAATAGTAGGCACCGTCCTTAAAGTTGCTAAAAGGTTTCTATTTTATTTCCAAAGTTGCCAAAAAATTGCTGAATTTCGAAAAAGTTGCCGAAAATTGCTATATTTTTTAATTTGTTTGCATTTTAAGTTGGTTTTGTCGCGGTTTAGATCTTTTGTCCACGCGCAGAACGCTTTTTACCGGCCAGATTCGTCTGAATTTTTCTTTCTCTAGCTATTTTAGCTTTTTCGGGGGAGCAAGATTTGCCCCCAGCCTTTTAGCTACCGCAATAGGATTAATTGGGCCTTCATCTGCACATTCTTCCCAGCTGGAATCTGCATCACTGCCGAATAACTGACAGTCTTGTCCGCCCTCTTGAAAAACGTGCCAGGTGATACCGCTGACCTCATTGACAGGGATGCAACACCCCAAGGGAAAGCACTAGATAACATCGACCTAAACCTAAACCTAAACCTGGTGAGCCATATATGCCGCTCACAAAGTGTAACTTTTAATAATTTACTCTCTTTTTTTTTTCTTTAATTGTCTTTATACCCGTTACAAGAGCGCCGGAAATTTGTTAGCTGCAAGTTGAAAGACTGAAAATCAATTCGCTAACAACAGAACCCAACCTGGGATAATTTATGACATGAAGAAAATTACTGTAACGTCTCGAAAATGACCGGTCTATTGACCGTTTTATGACTGAAATAATCCTCGCCGCGATCGATCAGAAGCGAGAGAGCGAAGAGCGAGCGAAAACGAAGTGATCAGCTTTCAAGACTCCGCTGACATATCGATGGCTCACCAGGTTTAGGTGGTTTGCCTCTGACGTCACGGCGGCCATGTTGGTGTACAGAACAATGCGGTAAAATGCCTTTTGGGAATTTGACTCCATTCTTATGCAAACTTGTTCATGTGGGGCCATTTTCTATTGTTTTGTACACCAACATGGCCGTCTCATCACGTGGATGCAAACCAAGAATTGGTAATTGGGTATTGGCCAGTCCTGGGGTCCACACACTCAGTTGAATTTAGCTGACTTTTCCTTGCAAGCAAATAGAGTAATAAAATAAAAAGTATTTTTAAGAATGTCAAAAACACCAAAAGTTGCCGAAAATCTCAAAGGTAGCGGAAAAGTTGCGGAGCAACTTGTGACTAAGCCTAGTCCATGGTTCGGTCCAGCGGACACCGATTCACCGATGTTCCGCATGTGCTGGATCCGCGGACGATACAAGCTGGTACATGGGGTAGTAAGCCGCGTTCCCGTAGGCTCAGGCCAAGGCCAAGGCTTCGCGACGCAATTGTAGGTCGTACCACATGAACCATTTCACGGAAACCTTGGAATGATTAACGCTGCCCTGCCACCCTAAGAGGGGCTCACAAGCGATGGTATTTTCTTCCAGGCAGTGCGTGAACAGTAACGATTGCATGCTGAGGTAACGGTCATCTGTTTGAATGCCGTGCGTGATTCGCTTCAAGGGCAGAAAGCCTTGCTTCAATATCTGGACGTCCGACTCGCAGAGAGAGGCCAGCTCCTCCTGAAAATCGAACACCACCCCCTTGCTCGTCGTGCCACTTCTCCAATTACTGGCGTCCCTTGACGGACGTAGTAAGTAAGTAATCTTTATTTAAAACACGGAAAACGATCAATTAAGCTGAGAAAAAGTAAAAAACATGCTTTACAACTGTTTTACATGATTGCCATGTGGACTTGTGGCTTGTTTTGATTTGCTTTCGTCGTCTTCTTTTGGTTTTTCCCTCTTTATATCGACCATGATTCAATTCAATCCACGGTTACCCAAAAATGCACGGAACGCACGATCAAGCCGTCCCGCCAACATTTATCCCTTGGGTACTCCTGAATTAACAACAACTGACCAAGAAAATTTCCACACTCCACTCCGCAAATGCAGCTTATTGAGCACGCAGGAAATTTTCCGATGATAATTACCCCCATCATCGTAGAACCTCGGCGCATATTAATGACCGAAAAAGAACAATAGACAATTTCTTGATATGGTCAGAAAATGAATTACATCTAATTTGGTCAGTGGACGAAAATATAGGGCTGGAAAAACGCCCGAATAAAATTAACATTGATTTTGGCTTTGTTAGTTGATGTTGCCGGTAAAATTCGATCTCAGGTTGAATCCGTTTTCAATTACTTTAAATAGGTGATCCTCATTTTACCTAGGTTAAATACGTACTCAGATGAATACAAGAAACTTTTTTGGAACCTAAATTAATCCTACAGAAAAATTAAGGTCAGGTTAGGAATAGTTTTGGTTATCATACATGGATATCAATTAACTTATTTTTAATATTATTATTATACAAAAGTAAATAATGAAAAGAACTGTGTTGGGCTGAGCACGGTCGTCGTTGTACTGTAGTGATGAAGATACAGGGCTACAGATCTGGAGGGTCTGAGTTCGAGTGTCGGTAAGTGCATAGTACAGTTCATTTCTCTCACTTTGTTGTAATGTTGAGACTGAATGGGCCTTATTCGCGCGGCGGCCAAATTGCCGGGCCATAGACAATAGAATTCGTACTTCGAGTCTCGAGTTGAAATGTTCGGGAACGAGTTTCGGTGCTCAAAAACAAAAGTTTTCAATCCCTCGGGAATCAACATGGCCGCCGTGTGATGAAGGCCTATGGTTAAGTGTATGAATACAGAAACCGATGAGATGATACGAGACATTAAAATTAAGATAGAAATGCTTGAAACAGAGCTTGAAGAAAGGTATAGGTGTTTTCAGTCCTTTTGGGGAGGGGATGGAGAGGTTGTTGATAGCAGCTTTAAACTGGGTAGAGTGCTTATTCAAATTAGGTAAAATGAGAATCATCAATAAACCACTTTCATAAATGGCGACCACTTTTACATTCTTTTGTATTTATGTTCATTACACTTACAGCCTTCATTTTGAAACAAGTATCCTTTTGAAAATTGTTCGTCGTAGCGAGGCTAGAAAGGCTTATTAGCCTTAGAACAAAAGAATATTTTATTTGGTCGCAATAGACCTCATTCACGATAGCCGCCATTTTGGATTTGCCCTTATCATGCAAATTAGCTTCACACTTCTGAGGGGGCAAACGGCAACACAAGTTTAAGAGGTTATAACGGACATCTTAGCCACACAGATGATTTGTGTCACGTTCATTGAATGTTTATCACCTAAGTGGTAAAATAGAATGCTTACACAAGTTACTTCGATGTTTCATTAGTGAAAAATGAGCAGATAACGAAGTTGAAAGTCAAAAATGTCGGAGGCAATCAAAAGATATAAAATTATTATGAAAGATACTTAATTCTAAATTCTAAAATGTACTTTTAGCAATGTTAATTCAATATTTCGACGAGCCGATTTTCCGCAATTTGCCTTTATTCCAATGTTTGCCCCCCAGCATAACACATGGCTAATTTGCATGACAATTTGAAAACCAACATGGCGGCTATCATGAATAAGGGCTATTCTGGAAAGAGGTCTACGTAACCATAGTTAGTCTACTAACTATGATGTAACCGAGGTGAACTCGAAGGCAGCGCGAAATTAGAAATAATGTATAAGCGTCACAAAGTGTCCCTGTAACTCCATTAATTAAAAACGTTTCGAAAGTGCGAACCCAAAAATAACGCTTACGCTAATGTTAACCTTCATCTGAATTGCGGATGTAAAGCGATTTTGTAACGAGGAAAAATTAGCGCAATCAAAAGCATGCTTCTGAAAAACCCACGATGTAACTTTGATTATGGACAAAAGACCGCTCTAATCTTTGTGCTCTTGGTACAATAGGCAATTTATCGCTTCTTGAACGCTTTTGTCGTGAAAAAAAAAGATCAGTCTTCATGGATTACATCAGGGGGTCCCCCAAAGGTCCGTCCCATTTTCTTGAGATATCTAATGTGGCAGCCTAAGGAATCGAAGATAGTGTCAACGCAACGGTACTTGATACCAAACTCCTTACAGGTTTCACGCACAATAGGAGTTATCTGTGGATAGTAAATCTGATTTATCTCAGGAAACAGGTGATGGGCGACCTGATGGTTTATCGTACCTGGAAGGTAACATAAATGGAAAGGAAAAATTGTTACTAAGAAAGTTGTGTGACTCTAACTCCCACTCTAACCCCCACTCATAGACATCATTTGTACCAAGCGTGAGCATTCGATAAATTCCCTTTCGAATAAAGATCAACTGCGATGACTGTCTCGAAGATGTCTCGGGGACGTTCATGAGTTGTTAGGGCCCAGAACACTAAATAGTACACAAACCCCTTCGCTAGTTGGCCGGGTGGTTTTTACCCTGGTTCATTGTCAACCTTGAGACTAATGATTATTAGTAGAATTCTACTAGTATACTAATGGAAATGCTGTAATCTGATTGGCTGAGCCATTGAATACTATCAGCCATTAGTGTGCAGTGGCTGGAGGTCGTCTTGGAAATAACGACGTTTTTTTCGTTTTTCCAAAGTTTTGGAGGAAAATTTGGATGCAAATGGATAATTAAATTCCTGAAAAGTCTAAACGAAGGACATTTACGGTTTCTTGACTTTCAAAAAAGTTGAAATTATTGAAACAGCTGATGCGCTCGCGCGCACAACTTGAGCCGACTGTAGCCATATGTTTAGGTCAGCAGAAATGTCAAATGTACACGCGCGTTGTGCTCGCGGGAAAATAGCAGAAAACAACATGGCGGACATCGAGGAGGAAAGTTTGCTGCAAGCAAATTTATTTCTTCTTTTAGTCCTGAAACGACGACACCGTCAGCTTCAAAAGCGAAGGAAACATCAGTTTTGGGTTCGAAAAATATTCATGAAGAGACAAGAACTTGGGGCTTTCCACACACTGGTGAGAGAACTTCGTGTTTCTGACAGAGAGTAACGAATATAAACGAATCATATCGCGAGCTCAAGCTTATAGCTCCTCGAGGTCAGCTGGTTTTTTTTTAAGTTGACAGCTGACCAGATACTTTTTTTTTTTTTTTTCGATTGGATTGCAGGCTCAACCCAGGTTGACTCACCTAAACAAAAACGAGGATCAACCACCGAAATTCCTATGCGACATAAAAATGGTTTAAAAACGTCGTTACCTGTTTTTCTTTTTTTCCGAAAATGCCAAAAATTTGGGTCGGTCGTATGACGCTAAAGGCTGGTTTCCATATGATCGCAGACGATGGCGGATCGCAGATCACAGAAAGTTCTGCGATAGTCTGCGATCATATGCAAACACACTTCTGCGACCGTTTGCGATCGTCTGCGATCGTTTGTGATCGTTTGCGATCCTGCGATCATATGGAAACCAAAGTTCTGCGTTCTGCGATCGAAACATATCCCATAATATTTTTAATTCTGACTCAAATGATTCAACGCTTTTTAGCAACAAAGCCCGAATGTTCGTTTATGTTCGTTACTCTAGCAGAGCGATGGGTTACCATATTTTCTTAACAATGGTGCTAAGCGCGCGCGCCTTCGCGGCGCTATTATTTTGAACTCAATCACTGACCTGCGAAATATGCTAGAAGCCAGCTGTCGGTGGCAAAGTCTTGGGTTGTCGCGACTTGATGCTCCGCCCTGAAATTATGAATAACGCGTGACTTCAGCAGAACGCAAGAGAAGGCATTTAAGGCACTGCACGAGTTAATCAAATGAGCAAATCCAGCGGAATATTCAGTTCTGAATTGTATGTAACGCTTGTGTGTAGTAACTGCATTGACCACCACTGCACACATCATTCGGATGTGACATGAAAAACAAAGGAGAGAGTCTTGCGTTTCAAGGCCGTCATGACTCCATTGTCTGTGTCATCAGGAGTTAATTAATCAAGTTATTCGGTGAGAACGCCTAAAGGAGCACTTGCTTTCTTCATGGGGAAAGATTACACGAAAGTATTTGCAGTTGATACCGACAGGACCCTCGTTGTTGGAATTAAAATGCCTTGATATCTCCAGAATAGCTGATAAATTACTTTTTAGGAATAGTATGATAATTTGGAAGAAATGATGACCGGACATAGCATTATTTGAAGAACAGATGACGGATATGGCATGCTCTTTTGTTATTCGAGTTGATAAAAAAGAAAAGGAAGAGTAAAAGTTAAGCCTAAAATCACATCATTTACCAATCCCGATTCATTTTTCCATCTTTGTCCGGTTCTGGCCAATCAACCTGAAGAAACAGTAAAATCTTTAAAGTACAATAAGATTTTTGTGGAACGCAAACAACTAATTAAGCTTTGTTATATTTTGTCTCTTTTCCCTCCATTCTTAACCCTACATAAGTAAGTACCAACGATGTACGAAGGGAATTCACCCAGTTTCCCTCTGTGATGGGCGCCTTGTCTTATTCATACGTTGGGTGTTTCTTCCCTCGATACTGATCCATCTTGAACTGCTTCATTGATCACATTTAAACTTCTCATCTGCAGCAACTCTGCCATTTCTTTAACACTTTAACATAAATAAGCCTTTTTCTTCCTTGAGTCTTCCTCTCAGTCGTTTGTCCTCTATCTTCCAGTGGTCACTGATCTCTCTATTCCCCCTTTCTCAAGTCATAACCAAAAAACCTTGACCTTCTTCTTTTAATGTTGTCCCGCGCGCTATCAAAATGAGACAAAAGACTTTTCAAAAGTCTAAGTTCCCTTTTACCATAAGCAAAAACATCTATGAACTTTAATTACTGTTCTCTTATCATTATAATAAGAAATAAATATGTAATTTGGCTCCTACCTCCCCTATAATATGAGTAATTTCAAGTACGGTGATTATCCAGGCACCTCCTACCATTTCCGAAATAAAAAACAGAGGGATCTAAAACAAAAATGGTTCAGGTAAAAATGTTACGCTACAAGTCAATTATAATGACAAAGACAACGATGTCTTTACAATTTCCATTTACTGATTTAAATGAACTTTTAAAATACATTTATCAAGTGATTTTAACTAGGACCGTGATCCTCACATCATAGCCTTGTTTACCGCTCGGATTGAAGAGCACTTTGCTGTAGCTAGTATACAGGTGCATTTACCCCCCCCCCCCCCCCCCAGCTGTGATATAGACTATACCGAGGACAGACCAACACACTCTACAACTAAGCAAAAAATTCCAGCAAGATATTGTCCCTTTGCGAAGTAACTATGCAGGTAATGCTTACCATCCTCCAAAATCCGAGAATCATTGCAGGAATCACCATTCTGTACAAAAAACAGAAGAGCTTGCACAGAACAAAGAGAACGAGGTGTGATTTGGATGGTGCATTTACCTGAGTACTACCTGTGACAAGAATTAAATCCTCATTAGAAATCATGCGGTCTTAATTGATTTTACCGTTCAGTATCGGGAATCGAACCTCTTTAAATCCTTCCCTGGGATTGTCCCGATGCTTACAGACCCCGACCCTACATTGCTGCCAGCACCCAATACCGGAGGTTAAGAACCCCTTGCATGCTAACGTCTTTACACAATTTTCGCACGGTTACAAAATGGTTAACGTACGCTATAAAGCAGGTCCTCATGCGTTTACAAGTCGGGCCGCTGCTATCTTTACGTAAACTGTTTTCACCAATGAGAGTTTCAACTTGTTTGTTTTGAAAACAAAAGGAGAAAATGAAGAAAAACGTGATCAGGAAATCGAAGTCGTGACCGCCACACAACTGAGCGGCTTTACCTGCATTTCGATACCTTTATAGGTGACTGAACTTCTCACTTGAAATAATGAAATTAAATTAATAGGTGTTTTACGACTTCTTCAAGATGGCGACAAAGGCATCACGAGTCCGAAGAAGCCTGTTTTGTTGCTTATTTAACGGTCAAGTTTATCATATTAATTAACTGTTCTCGTGCTCTACCGGGCGAGCATTGGCTCACCATTTTCACATCTTAGAAGTTCAGTCGAAATAAGAGATACCATTGTAACACCGACCAAGCTGCCGCCGTCTTGAAAATGAACGAGTGTTGTCTGCACGAAGTCTGGGTATGAAATTCCGAACACTTTCCAAAATGGCGACCGTGAGTTTGTTGAACATTTCAACTATCTTATAAATTGCCCTCTTTGTTAGCCATCCTTTCAACGTAGCCGAAATATTTTACACAAGAAAACTACGACTTTTTCTATACTAATCTTTTGATGATTTGATGTTAAATTATTTGTCGTTTGAATTATTTATATTTTGTACCCGAGTGAGCGTGCAGTATGTGACCTTGTTGGGACCTGGAATATGTTTATTCCTTTTCCTAGGTGCTTTTTTACTATCACGAGCACAAAAAGCAATTCATTGTTAAGTGTGGAACATTAAAAGAATTGATTTAAGAGGCAAAGGTGTTATTCTTAGTTGACAAGAACTCCACAGTGTTTCTCCAGCGATTTGGCGAAAATCGGATGGAAAAAGCTGCTGTGGAGGCATTGAACAAAACTAATGACCGTGACAAATTATTTTTGACCTCCACTTTGCGACTTCAAGGTTCATCTGAAACCACTGTATGGGATACTAATGTATTGGTTGGGAGGATCTGTAAAGGTCGTTGTGCAAATGCCCAGGGGTGCCCAGGGGTTCCCGGGGGTCCCACGGATGGCCGCTGATTAGTGCTCAAAAACCACCAATCGTCTTTGCAAGAAAATTGAAGTCTTAATTTCGAGCAATCAAAATGCCATGCGTCGTTAAATCTCAAATTTTGAAAAGTAACTGATGCCCGCGCGCGTCTCACATTGAGCTAGCAAATCAACTTCGTTCCCAGAAAAGCTTTGGGAACGGCGAGGTTGAGTTGAAATCAAACAACGCCCGCGCAGGAAAAAATGATTACATAAGGCGAAGTTGTATGCAATATTTTCGCAGAGTTTTCGGATAAATCCGTTTTGGAAAAGGAAAGAATGGAATAAGCTGCCGTTACCGTTTCAATAGCAACCTTGATAGCCAAAAGAAAAGCTTCTATCAATTTTATTTCGGACAAAAATTCGATATAAATATCCGCCAAGTGTAAATTGAATAAATTTGTTCTAAGGCGACACATAGGAACAGAACAAAACAAAAAAGGCCACCCTGAACTTACTGGTTTTCTTATAAAGGAAAAGGATGCCAATATCCTCCAGTCTGAGCATCCAAATTCCCTGTAACAAGACAAAAATAAATTTTAGCTCAAATATCCTTAAATTTCCGAATAAAAACCCTGAACAGTGCAATCCTTCCAAAAAACGCAACTCCAAACGTAACAGCGAACAAGACGCCTGGAGGCGTTAAAGTAGGATGCGTTGGTCGTCACTGGTTTTACGTGGAAAATAAACTAAGTACCAGCCTCCAAAGCAGACCCGCTTTTGGGCTCGTCACGCAATCTTTCCTAGAGACGAGCCAAAAGAGGCTAACTCGGTAAAGCATTAGCAACACTATCCGTGACCGCATGGGTCCTCGGCTCTTTATATATGCGTTCCAACAATCGATTTTTTTCGTTGTTTGGTTGGAGATGATTTTGGGAAGCTGCAGCGAGTAGGATCAGCAGCATTATCTGCTTCGTGGAATCCTCCTTGTACAATCGTTGATAGGTAAGAAAATTATATCTTTTTCAAAATATTTTTTGTGTCAAATGCAATTTTATCAATGGACATTTACACCATTTTTGAGGCTATATTGGTTGGAGGGCAAACATGGTTTAAATTGCAGTTACAAAGCATTAAAGGCAAGGTGAACACACCATAACACGATGTGGCCATCATGTCACGTATGCGCACAACCATTTCAGCCGGTTCATTGACAGCCATGGGCAGTTGTTTCGGTCTTCCTGTTGCCCTTTAGTCGCCTTCGCTTTATGGTTGAAACGTTTGTTTTCGTTCTGTTTGTTACCTTTCAGTCTTTTATGTTTTTCTGCCTGTAATGTTATGTGTGTAGTGTTAATATATGTCGGAGTTATATGTTTGTGTGAGTAGTTCCATTCCCCGGTGAGTTTCGCCCGTTGTTGTGTGAGGGATAAGTCGGTATGTCTGGCAGGAAATGCATTCCCCACCGGGGACCTGGCCATTCGCCCCATCCGCACAGCATGCCACCCCTTTAAGTGGGAGCTCCACACAACACAACAAATGTGGTAAGCTGGGTTGGGAACAGCAAGGCAGGCGTGCGGGAAGGCGGTGAATGTATGGGAATTTTGCCGACTTTGAACCATTATAAATCCTTTATGATCTGACGGTTGTGGATAGCGAGAATACCTCTCGAAAAGCACTTCTGTTCAGATTATTTTCGTGAAATATGGCGATCAGAATCAAGCTCTATCGGCCGTAACCAAAATTTGTAATTTAGGGCGCTTGGCTTTGAGATCCGGAGATCCCGGGTTCAAGACCCGCTCTGACCACTCGTTGAATTTGATCCTGGTTGTCCCTGGTTCAACTCGCCTGCTGCACTTGTAAATAGCCAACTGGTTTGCCTCCGGCCGGTTGGGATTCTTAACAGTTGCCTTTGTTCTGTTCCGTCGTTTCGTTGTGTTTCATTGGCCCTGAAAAGCCCCTATGGGGAGCGGTCAATTAAGTATGTACGTATGTATGTATGTAAATTTCATAAAAACCCATGCAATCAAAATTATGCAAATTCCCGCGAAATTTGAAGCGACGTGAGGAGATTTCTGATTTCCAGTTTCAAGACGTTGCGCCGTGGACAATGATCTAGTATTCCGTTGGGTGAATGATAATGACTAAAATTCCCATACATTCAATGTACGCGTCTGCCCCTCCCCCCCAACTAATATAATTATTTAATAATAATCATAGTGTCACAGTGGTAAGTCTTAAGGTTATTTAGCCGAGAACGAGTGCTCTACTTATTGGGGAGACTACAAATGAACTGAAATCAGATAAAATCAAATCAGGGGAAAACTGGTGTACCCGCTAAATATCCTCTGCCTCCAACCAATATGGCGACAGAAACCGTGAAAAGGTCTATCGCTGGAAGTATTCATCATTCCCGCTTTTTAAAACACTGTCATATCACTTTATATGCTTTCAAGT